>NC_039246.1:29111279-29272933 GCF_003368295.1 Carassius auratus | reverse complement strand
AAATCAAAAGTGAAAGTAAACTGCGACTGCAAGCGCTCATTAGTGATTTTCAATACCCCACATATTGATAGCGGCTATCTGATGCACAAAATTATATACAATATTAGTTTGTTTGTGGGAGCGGACACAAAAGTTGTGAGAGCGGATGGAAGCGGGTGGTAATGATCAGAAATTCAGCGAGAGTGGGATCAAGTAACATGCCCCATGCTATCACGGAGTGCCGTAACAGATGACGTCTATAAATAAACTACACAGAACCCCACTAGGGCTGCACGATTATGACAAAACTCATAATTGTCGATTATTCCCTTGAAATTGTAATTGCGATTATATATTACAATTAGCACAATTTAGATTTAATAATTTTTTTTTAATAGCTTTATGCCATTGTTTTGAAGCCACTGCATGCCCATATTGTTATATCAAAATAAACCAGCGGAAAACACTCTTCCTGAAAAACTTCTTTTTTTTTTTTAAGCCTCAAATATCATATAATATATATAATTATTATTATTATTTTATTTATTTTTTTTTCTGAGGAACCAAAGCAAAGTAAATATATGCATGGTATTATGTTATATTAAACAAAGAAATTCAAACAATTGGGAAAAAAAAACAGTTTAAGATAATCTGTAGAGAGAACAACAACATATCTTATGCACACAGAATGATGTAAGTGAACTTTTTTTTTTGTGTAATTGTGCCTTTAAACGATTACATAATTGTGTCATCTGTAATTGTAATTGCGATTACAAATTCGATTAATTGTGCAGCCCTAACCCCACTATTCGGAAAAATGCACATAATGAAAAGATTATACCAATTTAATAGAAAATTCCATTTAAGATTTTTTTATACTTTTTAAGGGCCTTATTTTTTTCTAAATTGATTTATTGATTTAGTCCCTGCGAACACCTTGCGAACACAAATGTGACACAAACGAAAAAAATATACAGTATTGTTCAAAATAATAGCAGTACAATGTGACTAACCAGAATAATCAAGGTTTTTAGTATATTTTTTATTGCTACGTGCAAACAAGTTACCAGTAGGTTCAGTAGATTGTCAGAAAACAAACAAGACCCAGCATTCATGATATGCACGCTCTTAAGGCTGTGCAATTGGGCAATTAGTTGAAAGGGGTGTGTTCAAAAAAATAGCAGTGTCTACCTTTGACTGTACAAACTCAAAACTATTTTGTACAAACATTTTTTTTTTCTGGGATTTAGCAATCCTGTGAATCACTAAACTAATATTTAGTTGTATGACCACAGTTTTTTAAAACTGCTTGACATCTGTGTGGCATGGAGTCAACCAACTTGTGGCACCTCTCAGCTGTTATTCCACTCCATGATTCTTTAACAACATTCCACAATTCATTCACATTTCTTGGTTTTGCTTCAGAAACAGCATTTTTGATATCACCCCACAAGTTCTCAATTGGATTAAGGTCTGGAGATTGGGCTGGCCACTCCATAACATTAATTTTGTTGGTTTGGAACCAAGACTTTGCTGTTAACTGGTGTGTTTTGGGTCATTGTCTTGTTGAAACAACCATTTCAAGGGCATGTCCTCTTCAGCATAGGGCAACATGACCTCTTCAAGTATTTTAACATATGCAAACTGATCCATGATCCCTGGTATGCGATAAATAGGCCCAACACCATAGTAGGAGAAACATGCCCATATCATGATGCTTGCACCTCCATGCTTCACTGTCTTCACTGTGTACTGTGGCTTGAATTCAGAGTTTGGGGGTCGTCTCACAAACTGCCTGTGGCCCTTGGACCCAAAAAGAACAATTTTACTCTCATCAGTCCACAAAATGTTCCTCCATTTCTCTTTAGGCCAGTTGATGTGTTCTTTGGCAAATTGTAACCTCTTCTGCACATGCCTTTTTTTTAACAGAGGGACTTTGCGGGGGATTCTTGAAAATAGATTAGCTTCACACAGACGTCTTCTAACTGTCACAGTACTTACAGGTAACTCCAGACTGTCTTTGATCATCCTGGAGGTGATCATTGGCTGAGCCTTTGCCATTCTGGTTATTCTTCTATCCATTTTGATGGTTGTCTTCAGTTTTCTTCCACGTCTCTCTGGCTTCATCCTTAAATAGGGGCCCACCTGATTCACACCTGTTTCTTCACAAAATTGATGACCTCAGTGATTGAATGCCACACTGCTATTTTTTTGAACACACCCCTTTCAACTAATTCAACTAATTGCCCAATTGCACAGCCTTAAGAGCGTGCATATCATGAATGCTGGGTCTCATTTGTTTTCTGAGAATCTACTGAACCTACTGGTAACTTGTTTGCCACGTAGCAATAAAAAAATATACGAAAAACCTTGATTATTCTGGTTAGTCACATTGTACTGCTATTATTTTGAACAATACTGTATATGTGTGTGAGAGGAGGAGTTTAAGGGACATGAAAGAGAAAGTGGTAAATAGTTTAAGTGGTACAGGTTTTGTGTGTGTGCATGCAAGCATTGAGCAGATGCACCAGGCCCGACCACAAAAACAGTCATGAGAATTTCTGCTTTTTGTTATCAGTCATAAATATTAATGCAGACATCTCAACCACAGAGCTAGAGACAAACCACGAGAGTGGGAGAGACTGAAAGAAACAAGCCCAAAAATGGCATGTCTCTCTGTTATTCATAGCAAAACAAACAAAAGTGTAAACACAGAGATGAAAACCAAGTCTGTTAGAGATCTGAATTCGTGGAAATATTAAAACTATCAAATAATTAAAACAGTTCACTGAGTAACTGATTCGGAGTTTATTCAAGGAAAGATTAATCAGAATCATTCAACCTGTGAATCTGTGATTCATTGGATTTTGGGCTAGTGATGCAAGAAGCGTTGTGTTACATCACAGATCATGAAATTTTAAAGCAAACTGGAATAAATCTTTTAGAATGCATGTGTGTGCTAGGGTTGAGTGATGTCTACCAAATTGGTATCGGATGATGTCTACAATGAAACATTGGGATGGACAATGACATTGGGGGTGGGGGATGGATCTCGAAAGTGAAAGTAAAATGAGAGCGCCCACTCGAAAGCGGTTTCAAAAGCAGCTTCCTGATGCCTGCAATATATACACATTATACTTACCCAACGATAAGAAAAAGTATTGAAATAGATTTTTTTTATTTAATCTCGCTCCCATCTCATAGGCTATTTATTCCCTTTAGGATTTCTGTAATACACTTCATTTCCTTTCCGAACATGGAACTGTGATGCGGCTGATTGCGGGAGAGGGGATAGGTGGGGGGTTTTTGTGAGGAATCACAATATCAGCTCAATATTGCAATGTCTGTCAGCTATAGACTATATATATATGCAATATCTGTCAGCTGTCGACTATTGGCCCAACCCTAGTGTGTGCTGGGGGGGCTTTGGGTTAGCAGTAGAATTACAGGTGGGATGAGAGAATGCATGTTCACTAAATAGCTTCTAAATATATGCATGATTCCCCAGTAGATGTGATCCCCTGATGTTCGGTACTAAACAGATACCAGGCGACAACTCTCTAACTGGGCTAATAGGCTAATTGCAACAGGGTAAGATTATTCATTGGCAAAGCACCACAGGTCCAACTCTGGTATTTATTCACGTCAAAGAAAACATCTTTCCTTTCCCTTAAGACTCGAGTCGATGTTCATGGCCTAGTTTTAAACCACACTTTCAATTAAATCATGTTTACAGCATTGCTAAAGTTAGTGAGAGTGACCCAAAGAACCTAGTTTCTAGTTTAACATCTTTGATGACAACACAGTGAATCTGGATCCACTGAGAAATACGCGTGGGCAAATCTTATGCCCTCACGTGAAATTTCTAGATATTCCCTGCGATAATAAATCTGACTGTAAATGTGAAATTAACTTTGTCTGACAGTGTGTCCAAACTAACTTTTGCAGACTAGGCAATTCATAAGCTGTGTCCTGCCAATGTGATTGTCTAGCTCCACCTTAGCTGTGCCTTCAATCCCAGTATACCATCCACTGACCCTCACTGCTAGTGAACTGAATTTTACTGAATGAGATTTCAGATTTATAGCCATTGCTATAAATCTCGACATTGGCTGAGTGTCCGCTTTCAGGTCTGAGTGTGGCATTACATTACAGCAGCTTTGTATTGAAGTAAAAGGATTTGTGGGTAAAAATGTCATCTTGAATTTGCCACAATATTCGGACAAAGTATTGTAATACTTTGTAAGTATATTTGTGTGGGAGGTAGCTAGGAACCTTAAATCCTGCTAAGTGCAGTCTGGAGTGTATTTAAGGTTGTATAAAAGAGTGGAGAACCTCATCTTGGGTTCAGAGGTCAAAGGTTAAACACCTAATAGTCAACATTAACAACCTTTTAAGTGCTATTTTGACTTGTGCAGCAGACTTGATACTTTTCACTGAATGATAAACAGTGTATACCACAACACAGGCGGCCTAAAACACTGTGTTGGGTAATATTCAAAGCATTATTTATGCCTCAAGAAATAAAAGCCTGAGCTGCAAACCTGATGACAGGTTATCTGAGTAAGGGTGTTTTTACAGCACTAAGTGCATGCAGTGTTTTTTCTGATTTTGAGATTTATAAGCTTCAGCAGTGCTAAAGATATCCAGGATGGAGCCAGATCTACTCCATTACACCGATTGGGCCATTATGTGTGTATTTGGACACACACGTGTGTAAAAGTCCAATCCACCAATCCATCACATGTAACTTTTTATAATGTAAAGTGTCCCTCTCTTTGGCTGCCCCTCTCAGGCTGTAATTACAGTAAGTGAAACCCCTAAATTCTGGTATAATTTTATTTCTCCTTCTTTCCCGGCCCCTGAGTGCTGTGTAAATCGTGATGCATTTCGGGCAAATGGTAGCAGTGACTCACCTGGGACTCTGACATCACATACAAGAAATGCTGATCAGATGAAAAGGCCATGTCTCGTAGAATCGGCCCATTGTCGACCACCTGGATGGTTTCGTATTGTAAAGCACCGTAGGTGGGACCATCCACTCGAATCTGAAAGGAGAGAATAAATTGTGTTACTCAACCATTAATAAGCTACTAAAGCATGAAAGAGACAGAGTAAAGCAGAGGGGAAAGGGAAAGAGCTGTTGAGTTGTTGGACAGCTGTAGGGGACGTTACGTGCAATAAATCGCAGGTTCAGCAGAGAGCTGTAACATCCTCACACAGTTGGGCCGCGGTGACGGAGGTCTCATGACTATATTTGAACATCTGTTGTTGCTGACGCAAAAGTGCACACTCACACTCTGTTCCCATCTTGATATAACCCTAGCATCCCTCCAGACTACATCTCCCAATCAAACACTTAGTAAAGGGCCCTGTGAGAACTTAAGTCTTTATACCTGCCATTAAACATTACAATGCACCTGATAACCCATTAAAACAGAATGAATCAGCAATTTCCTTTCCCTTTTTGATACTAAACAGTTTAGGAGATATCAAGTCCATTCCCATCGGAATCAACCACTTTATATTTGAGTTTATGGCCCGGAATCCCATCAGACCACAAGTACTGTCAACCTAAGATCATCTTACCACATCTTACCACAAGAGACGTCTAAAATTATTTTGTGCCACCACTTCAAAAAGTCCCTGGCTGAGACTCAGTGATGTTTCAACTGTTCCCTTTGGCTTTGTGTTCTCACTTTCTCTGGGGCTTTTTCTTTTGTAAGCTGAGGGTCACAAGCAAAAACCAAAAAAGAGGTCCAACAAAAGAAGAGAACAGAAGGAAAGGGGCAGAAGAAAGCAAAAACCCTTCACACAAGCCAAAGGCTTATTCAGCAAGAGGGTTATCTAATCTCCCTGATCAAGGGCTGGTTAATTTGGTTGGGATTGGGTTTCGGCCAGGAAGAGCTGCAGTGTTTGGGATGGCAGCGTGTGGACAGTGTAAGAATGAAGTGCAGGGCGATTTGCAAAGCCTCGGTCGAGTCCCAAGAGAGATACATGACGTGGTCCAACAGATCACTGGAGGGATGGGGTGAAGCAGATGGGCATTATCACAACCATACCTAAACAAATTAGCCACAGGGGATGACTATTAGCATTAGCATGGTCATGCTATTGGGTTGGGGAGAAAAAAGGAGAGTATGATCAAAGATAGAGGAGGAAAATTAAAACATGTCTTAATCAACATGCTAATATACATGACAAAATAGATAGCGACATAGGACTGTTAAAAGTCCCACTTTAAACTCAAGCAGCAAGTAAATCAGGTTTTATTAATGGTTGAAATATTCAGGTTTTATAGAAGTTTTTTTTTCTTTGTCAGACTATAAACTGGCGAATTCCAGTTGAACAAACTGAACTGAAGCCTTGTACAAAACAATATAATTGTCTCCCTTTCATTTCAGTATCAATAAAGTGGATTAAATTCTTTAAAACCTGATTGAATTACACTGTTAATCTGTGTATCATATAATCATTTGGATTTAATTTCATTTCAAACCCACGACTGACACCATTTCAACAGTTATCTCATATTCAATGTTACAATCTCTCTGTGTTTGAAATGCCTCAGATTTTGAAATTAAAAATATATATTTATATTGAAAAAGGAATTCTATGTCGCATTACAGTAACAATTAATTGCAGATTGTGTATTCTTGGAATAGATGAGCTTTATTTTTGGAGTAGAATAAGCCTGCACATTTCTGCTCTGTGTATCGTGTGCTGTGGGACCTCAGGTGTGCAGCCAATCCCCCTAGTGGTCATGGACTGTAACAACAGTGGCCAGTCATGTGAGACACACTATAGTATATGAGGATAGAGTAGTGGTTAAATGTGGTCAAGAATAAATAACAAACAACATTGTTGTTTAATAGCTCTTTTTCATAATTTACACCAAGGTCAGTGTGTTGTGCTTAATAAAAGTGCTTTATTGTATATATATTTTTAATTTAGTATAAAAATTAAAAGGATGATTATGTTACTGTCACATCATTGTTCATTTGAGATATAGAGCACAGGTAAAGCATCACACTGTCAGAGGGCAGTATAGTGGAGACAGCAGGCTAACTCTAGTTAAGATCAGCTAAGCGAAGAGCAAACAGAAGGAGAGGAGATGAATGCAGCCATAACCACAGGAGCACTGCAGCTTCATAATGTGGGCAGGACTCTACCCAGCATCCATGGAAACTGCAATTTCCTCTGGCTCAAAACAACTTGATCTTAAGCCCTGCTATCAGGCCAGAGGTATGACTATAGATGGGAACTGATGCTGTAGAGAAGTTTCTCAAAAACTGTGGGATGAATTCACTAAACAGTTGGAAGCCTATGTCTCAAACCTGTATCTAATTCAGTAACCACCTGCAGTTCAGTTTAACCAGGCCATGAAGAGCTGATTTAGATGCTAGATCCAAAGTCAAAACCAAAAATTTACCCTTTAGCCCTCAAGTGACTGATTAATGCAGAACTTTACCACATCGTCACTCATCATTTTACCAATTTCTTTTTTCAGCTCAAGTCACTGTGCATGTGAAATTTAAATATAATTAGAAGGAAATACTGTTAAACATGTTTTTTTTTTTCTTTTAGTTAACTTAAAATGTTCTCGCCGAATTAAAATAGAACATGCAATGTCAATGCAGTTCTCAATTGAATCCATATTTATTGATTTATTCTGTTCAAATCTATACAACTGGAAGCCTTTAAACATGCAGGAGCCTTTATTTATTGATTTTAACACATAACAGTCAGAAAGAAAATTCTGAAGTGGTACACTTCATAGCAAAGTGCAAATAACACGAAAATATTCAGCTGTTTTGTAATCCCCACTCAATAAAACCCCCCAATCCAGTTGTATTCAACTTGTGATAGCTGCCCTTTCAAACTCAGTTTTTTATGCTGTATCTAGCTATTGCCACTGACTTCAAACAATCTGCATAAGCACTCGTTTCAAGAGAACTATTTACTTTTGGCACAAGGCAGCCCTTGCTATAGCCTGTTGTTAACTAAAGCATTTCACAAAGGAAAGAGAGTGACAACTTTCTACCAACCCTAAATTTAACCTTGGCAAAATCCATCTTGTGATCTTTCAGTGAGCTTTTCTTCCACAAGCTGCAGTCACTTGGGAGGAGTTCTTTCTGTTACCTTCAAAATGAGCGAGGGTGAGGGCAACAGCGGTGCCACGAGTACACCTTTCACACAGAGCAAAAGTCTGTTCGCCCCAGCACACGCGTACGGTTGCCCGTTACATTATAGAACAAAGCTGAGAAGAGCTGTGACAAAAGAAAACTACAAATAACTTCAACAGAGCCACTCTTGAAGCAGTTATGGCTGCAGAGGTGTACATCTGAAATCACAAACTCTTCCCGTCTCAGACACTAGGCAGTGTTTGGGTGAAGGCCACTACGATTAAGGCAGTGTGCTGACGCTCCCTCGAGAGTTCCTTTAGAAGCAAGAGCTACTCTGATGCACAGATATTGATCTGTGACATTTAAACCCCGACTATTACAAAAATAGAGCCGCACGTGTCAACAACTGTAAGCAGATCGGCCTCGCTACTGTGAGTGACTCTGTGTCAAGGCGTTGAGCGATTGTTTTTCGTTTTTTTTTTAAGCCAAATCCCCTGGGAGAGTTTGAGACGGAGCCTGCGCATCAGCACTCTTAATGCACCGGGAGATCTTGACGTGTTCCAGCCTGCTATAGTCAAGGAAAGTGGAACGAAAGGTTTGCTTTGTTTTCGACGCCTCCATTGGCTAAGCCGGAGTGTGCTGTAGTAAACAGCCAGAGTGGGTGGACTGGGAAGTCTCTTAATGTCAATCAATGCTGAAAGAAACCTGCAAATTCACATTTTGCAACATCGATACTTAGCTGAAGGCGACACTAAGCTTGGGAATTAAAGATGATCATATCCTGAAATCCATTGTCTGCCGTCACGGTGAGCACTAGGTATTAGGCAATAAAAATAAAGAAATAAAAGAGTTCGGTGGGGAATAAAGACTATGGGGGTCAGTGTTTCTAGACTGCAAAAAACAAATTCAAGGCCAAATTCATCTGAAAAGCTCCAGGATGTAGGGCAACATTTAAATAATCATTTACATTTACATCAAGTTTAAGAAAATGAAACATACATTTTTTTAAACACATTCTTAAAAAACATATTTTACATTTGTTTGAAAGTGTGGCTCTTCATTTGTTCTATAGCTTTTATACAGTTTAATATCCAATGTATTTTATAGTAACCTTGGTTTAGCTGCTTCTAAAGAGCATAAAATGAAACTTAACTTGTGAATTTTTCTTGCGTGACAGTAAGTGCATTCACATTTATTAGCACATGAGTCACTAGATTTTTACAATCTCATATATAAAACCAAAAAAATTTCACAATAAACACTACAGGCCTTTTATAGGCTTTACTCAATTCTAGGACAGATTGATACACACACAAAACATACCTCTGAAGCGATAAGAGAAAAATACAAAATGTGCTGAGCGGTGGCGGTTGTGAGGACCAGGATTAAGAACCTCTTCTTTAGTGCATCGGTCCTAAAATGCCATAAATTCAGAGTACAAATAATACCAGAAGTTCCACTTTTAAAGCAAGCATGAATGCAAAGACAAGCGCGCCAAACCATCAGACTCCTCATAATCAGGTAGTGCCGCAGCCAGGCAACTGGTCCCTCTAATTTGGCATTTCCATCACTAATGAGTGAACGAGACATGGACCTGTTCCGCTCGAAACATGTCGCGCCCAGCAAGCCGCCATGTTCACAAGAGAGAAAGGCTTTGTTTTGGTTGCCGGGTTATGAGATTGAGGTTGTTGAAAAGCTCTGATCCGCAAAACACGTGTGCGTGCATGCGTGTACAAAGCCAGGCCCCGGTGTCTCAGGGAGCTCACAGGCAGAACCCTGCGGAGGAGAGACCTAATCAGATTTCCTGATCCGTTCGTCCCTACGGTTTCTTCTTCTCAATCAGCGGATCGGTGCCGCGGCAGGATTTTAATTACCAGGGCTTTAACAGCACGGCACAAACCTGCTCTGGCACACTGATTGCGGCAATGTCATCGCCAGCCAAATTAACTTTACTCTTCAACAACATGCCTCCAAATAAGCTTAAAGCTTTTAAATACACCAGCGCAAGACCAACATAGTCTGAACTTAAATGGCTTAAAAACTTTTACATTCATTTTCTCATTTAACGCTCCGTAACACACTGTAGGACATGAATACGCAATTTAGGGACGCAATTTAAGCCATTGTTTCCCTGCACGTAATGTAGTTAACCTTTATGTAATTGCGTTGAACTCTCAATTGGTCTGCGTGAACTTCGAAATCTTGGCATATTTTGCACTCCTTTAGCGAAGTCGAAAATGTAAAAATGTCCTCGTTCTGCTTGAAGAAGGTGTGTTTTATATGCAGGGCTTGCGCTGGCTGCAGGGAGGATGGAAGCGATATTAGCAGGCTGAAAGTTTCTCTGTCACCTCTCTTACCCTGCAGTCCCGCAGAGAGGAGAGCTGGGATCACACTGCTCTAACTGTTAAAAACCCCTCACCGAAAGGGAGAGAGAAAGAGGGAGATATTACCCATGAGAGTCTGGTTGGGGAATGTTGTGAGCAGGGTCCATCAAATTTCTCCTCTCTGCAGTTTTTCTAAAAGTGCTACTAGATGAGATATTGCCATGAATACTCAAGTGAGTGCCGAACATTGGAGATAATATCTTTGATGTGTATACACCACCGGTCAAAAGTTTAGAAACTGGTGTTTTCAAAATTGGTGTTTTATTTTTTGAATTTACCATGTTTACTAAGTTTTTGATCTAATGTTTTATGTTTAAAATGTTTACTACTTTGGGTTTTTGAAATTAAGTCCATCACATGAAATTGACCATGTGTTTTAAAGTATATTTTGAAAAGATTACTTTTGTAATTACTGAATCAAAGTGTGGACACATACTCTAAGGAACTGAAATTTCATAGTTATTTTTGGAGAAAAAGTATTTAAATCTCCCAAATACTCCCCTGCTGATCGAAGGTTATTTTGGCTGTGTGTTTGTAGAGGCAAGTAAAGGGGACGTGTGTCTGCAGGGCGGCCTGTCTCTCCTCCTGTTTGACAGACAGGACACCCCTCTCACTCTCTCTCTCCAGGGTGTCTGTGAGTCTGACCTTTCACCAGTCTATCTTTCTCCTCTTCCTCTTTCTCTGTACTTTTATGACCTGTGCTTCCTCCTCTAATGTGCTCTTCTTTAGCTCCCTCCATTCCATTTCCATCTCTCACTAGGCCTATATCACTCATGATTTTGCCATCTCTTTGCTCATTCCCATCAACCCCTTAAAACCTGCCTTGTGCACCAATTTCCACCGTATTCCTCTGTCTGTCTCTCTCATCCTCTCCCACTGGGTGTTCCTGGTTTAATCTGAGGTTAGATGTGACCTCCGGGCCACATGCTGTTTCTTCTCCATTTTCTACTCTTTCCCTCATTCGGTCTCTCTCTCTCTCTTCAGAGAGGCTTCATTCTCTGTGTATTCAGTCTGAGAGGAGGCCTCGTGGCCTGTAGCTGGTCTGAGTAGCACTAGATCTTTTTTTCTCTTCACCCTTATTTTGAGAGGCAGATGTCTCACTGTGGCTCTTCAGTCATGAGCGGTGAGGGCTCAGGGCTGATGCTTGACCAGCACATGCTCTCAGACTCCTCCACATCCATCAGAGAGAAAAACACAGCACACAAGAGTTGTTTCTTCAGCAATGCTTTGTTTATGTTGCACTGACTGAAACATACTGTTCCAACATATTTATGTTCACTATTTAAATCGGGAATGCGTCACACTGCAGAATTAAAATGGGTTATGAATGCAATTTCATGTTTATTTTAATCCGTTTGGTTGAGTTAAGAACTTTGCAGTCCTAACATGGAAAATTTAGTTTTTCATTCCACATACATCTTTAAAAACCCTCCACTATTATCGCTTTCACCGTTTGTTATTTTCAGCCGTCAATAAGGCCATTCATTATTTAATACAGCTCTTTCTCTCGCTCCAGCTCCTCATTATAGTCACTGCAGGGTGGAGGGACAGACGGCCGTTGCTGGAATTTTCAAATGAGGTAATTTATCCGAGACAAATACCTGCAGAATGGAGAAAAACCTATTTTCTATCAGCCCCATTTTTTCGGCTGGGAAATAAAAAACAATTATTTTGCACTCTTCCTATTTTATCTTTTTCCAATACAAGCCCAGTGGCCAAAAACACACACTTTATGTGTGGTGCTCCATGTGTGGTAAGGGTCAAAGCCATTCGCACTGACAGCGACCCACTAACTTAAACAAAGTTGAGAAAATCCGAACTTTAAAAACATGATGCAGTGACTTCCAAAGAGAGCTTATGTGATCATTTCCTTGAGGTAATTTATTAGAAATCTCTCTGCACACGTCTGCTCCATCTCTCCCAGTGTGAATGGAGCCTGATACTGGCTACATATGGTAAATTAGCCACCATTAACAGTGTTTATCTTGCGCAAATGGTTTTTATGTCCCATATATAAGCTACATTCAGCATGAATGATGAGCCCTGTAAGATGATGCACATTAAAACAGAAAGCAAGTGTGAGGAAAAGAGGGGAAGGTGTGTGCTCGAGCACCTGTGACAGTTTTTGGAACAGGCTGCGAGACATATGGTGGATGAGAATTTCGATAGCTTTGAAACATGGAGAAAAAAAGGGAGAGGAAAGGAGAAAGAGCAGATCATTTCTCAAGAAGTAAAACTGTAGATCTGACCAAGAAACTAAAACAGCAATGTGTATACTAACTTCCAAAAGTTTGGGGTCAGTAAGATTTTTTGAAAAGTCTCATATTTCGGAAAAGTCTCTTATGCTTACCAAGGGTTCATTAACACAGTAAAAACAGCAGTATTGTGAAATATTATTACAATTGCTGGCAAAGCTAAATTTTCAGCAGCAATATGCTGTAAATGGTTGTGATTCTTATAATGAACAGAAAAAAACAAAAAAAAACAGCATTTATTTGAAATACTTATTGAAATGCTTATTTACTGTCCCCTTTGATAACTTTAATCATTGCTTTCTAAAGGAAACAAAACCACAAAAAAGCACAGTTATTAACCCCACACTATGTGTGTGAGCACATTTTGCCGTAGCAGATGACTTGCATGAGCTACAGCTCACAAAATACATTCAGAAATGCACCCAAACGATAGAATGGCAAACAAAGCTATCCAGTAACAATAATTCCCTTTCTCCTGGTCTGTAGTGTCTGGCACACTGAGGCTGTGGTAGACCAGAAGCTGATAGAATTACATAGAGACATTTCTTTCTCAGGGATCTATGGTCTTTGGCAGTAAAAAGAGGCCATTGTTTGAGCTGCTACAGGTTTGGGGCTGTTCAGATTGCTTCTATGCAGCAGGTGACTTTAATCAGAATGTCTTTCCTTCCATAAGTAATATGCACTTCATTCTCAGACGTAATTTAGAAAACAAAGCTTGAGGGTATCTATTTAACTTGCTACCAAGTTGTACTTTACACGTATGGAAGTTTGTGAAGTGTTACCAATGCCATTTAAAGTGAAATGATATACTCACGGGGCATTCTGGACTGTTCTGAAACGCTCAGGGATGATTCAAGGATGCCTTTGCACAAAGTTGATACCTGTGGGCTGATTAACTCAAATAGCTATGCTGATAGACTCCTGCAGAGTGTGTCAGTCTCTCCGCCGCACCACATCCACACACCTGACACTTTCCCCTGTCTGAGCTTTATGCGGCACTTCAGCAAATGATAGATGCTCCGACAGCTAAAACAACAGGTCTGATTCCCCTCTCACACGTACACCCCTCAATTAGCTTCTCGACGGCAGACCTGAAACAGACATAATGTCACTCCATTCACAGCAGCTAACAGCCGACGGGACAGAAGAGTGGAGAGACGCGACAGGTAAAGAGTGCGTGTCTGTTCAGGTGAAAGTCTGATAGATGCAGGCACCAATAATAGCGTCTCTTCAAATGGTCACGATCGTCTAATACGCCAGGATCTAGACTACAGACAAAAAGTTTGCAGGTTCACACAGGGGTCACTCAGAAGTTGGACAGGAAATGACATGACAGTATTTAGGCAATGATCAAGCCACTAAACTCATTCCTCCACTGATTCGCCTGACATTAGTGGATTTAAAGTCGTGGTGTTTCTGTGATGAGTGAATCAATGTTTTTTTTTATGGATTTTTTTTTTTTTTTTTTTAGATAATGAATCATTCTCGTTCATTTCTCTTCCTTGTGAAGTGCATTGCAACTCATCTGCTCTGGAAAATTAATAGAGCCATAAATGTAGTAATTATAACCCTTGTTTCAATTGATTTCAAGCTAATTAATTCAGTAAATCATTTTATGATTTATTCATATAGAAAAAATATACTGGTCACCATCTACTGATGCAATAATGTAACCTAAAAGACTGAAGACTCGTTTTGATGAACTGAATCAAAAGAATTAATAACATCATGACTTGTATTGGAAAAGTGGCTGCTTATCAGTAGGAATGAAACAGATTTCGAAATAGAAAATGTCAGGAGTGTGACAGCACTCTTTATCCTTTCAGGGAGCAGAGAGAAGCGTGAAAGGGAGGATGAAAGAGGAATGAGTGAAAACAGTCCTTAAAGGTGTGAATAATGCATGAAGAGCCGAGGCTAGACGAGAAACAGTCATCAGACCAGAACCCGATCGCTGATCCAGTTACCACTGAGCATCCCTAAAGCCCTGAAGTCTGTCTCTCTCTCTCTCTCTCTCTCTCTCTCTCTCACACATTTCTGTCTTGATAAAACACACACACACATACACACACACACACACACACATTACACAGAAAAAGTGAGGTCAATTGATTCTGTATTGGTGTGTAAGTGTCCACAAGAAATGAGAATCATTTAAAACGACTGTATCCGCTCCATCCAATCATATTCTCTGTGGTACTCAAAGACAATTCTCTCGTAGGAGCAGTTCACGCAGGGTTTGTTCTTGTGTTCACAAACAGCTACACACAGTAAACACACAAAAGAACAAAAGAACAACCGCATACAGCATCTCGCTACACATTTTTTAAACATGAGCTTCTTTTAACTTCAGATGGTTTCAAAAAAACAGATACAACATTGGTAAAAGATGTTCTTTTGAATCCTGTTTACTAGTAGCTCACTTAAAGATGTGCTCTTGCATCCATACAAAAATTATTTTCCACTTTTTGCACTCTGTCATTTCAAGGAAAGTGAAGGACTGAAACACTGAGAAAACAAGCAATAAGCCTAATTTCTCACCTTACCACATTTCCACATCTCAAAATGTGTTAGTCGCCTCATAACAAAGACGGTCGACCACACATCAAACCAATCTAACATTCCAGCACTTGTGCACTAAATCAAATGACCATAATTCATATCTTATGTGCTGCACTTGTGAGAATGCTCTATGGTGAAATAGAAAGACAAAAAAAAAGAACTAACCCTAACCTTAACTATATTTAACACTCAGGATTCACATATATTATTATATTGTATATGTATTGTATAGTTTAATATTTCTAAATGACTCTAAAATTACTCTTAATGTTTCTAAAATAAAAAATACTGAAGATTGATTGATTTTTATGCTCAATGAAAAGCACAACTTTTGCTAATGAATGTGAAGCATGGTTTATTCATCTAAAGCTTATTTTGTCCATCCATTCTATCAAACCTTAGATGGCTGCATAGATGGTCATGTGATCACTTTGCCAATTGCTACAGCCACTGATTCCTTGCTATAGCTAAGACTATATGTAGCCTTTTTAAACCCCATTCTCAATACATCAACTCCTGGACCACCACGTTCGCTGAGAGGTGCGAGGCCATCCCTCTTTCTCTCTGTCTGTAGGTGTGAAGGTTGTATTACGCCTTGTTAGCTCTGAAACACAGATTCTCAGTTGCCTGAGAGAAGTGTTGGCACTTAACAGCAGTGCTCTGTCACTAGCTATCTGCACTCCATATGAGCCCGGGGAGGGATCTATCTCTCTTCATCACACACACACACACACACCACAACAAGACACTAAAACACTAGCATGCATATGAAACTAACAGAAGCTATAGAGAAGATCTATTCTGATTTCTGTTTATGTTTGCGACTCAATATCATAGTAACCTCTCTTTTTGAAGTTGTGACAGTGACAGTAGGTGGGTGAGTGAGTTTATCTGAGAGTTTACGGTATGTGTGTGCTCTCATCATTTTCTGCATGGTGACATATCAAAGAGCAAAGAGCGAGACCTGGCAGGCGTTGTCTTTGTATACATTAAGGCTGAGTGACAAGGCAAACTATGCTGCAATAAATACGGAGAGAGAAAGGTGTGTACTTGTGTGTGTGTGTGTGTGTGTGTGTGCGTATAATCTGAAAGACAGCTCTTATAAGTGTAAAGCTTTAATTCGGGAATGGGTTCTTCCCCACAGAGACAGAAGTCTAAAGAGGATCAGAGATTGTGTCTGTCAACAGCCATAAGAAATCCTTTCATGTGGTTTCAATTAGAAAACAGAAAAGGAACTGTCGGGAGTCCATTTCCTGTCCTCTTCCCCGTTTCTTTTCTTTTTCTCTATTTATTCACCCAGAATTTCTATATCATTAAGCTCCAGGGATGTAGCTAAAGATTGTGGCAATATGCATGCGATACTTGGGATCAAATCCAAATGTTAACATTAATGTTACATAAAAATAAATAAATAAATATATATATATATATATATATATATATATGGTCCACACATCAAACCAATCTAACATTCCAGCACTTGTGCACTAAATCAAATGACCATAATTCATATCTTATGTGCTGCACTTGTGAGAATGCTCTATGGTGAAATAGAAAGACAAAAAAAAAAGAACTAACCCTAACCTTAACTATATTTAACACTCAGGATTCACATATATTATTATATTGTGTATGTATTGTATAGTTTAATATTTCTAAATGACTCTAAAATTACTCTTAATGTTTCTCAAATAAAAAATACTGAAGATTGATTGATTTTTTATGCTCAATGAAAAGCACAACTTTTGCTAATGAATGTGAAGCATGGTTTATTCATCTAAAGCTTATTTTGTCCATCCATTCTATCAAACCTTAGATGGCTGCATAGATGGTCATGTGATCACTTTGCCAATTGCTTCAGCCACTGATTCCTTGCTATAGCTAAGACTATATGTAGCCTTTTTAAACCCCATTCTCAATACATCAACTCCTGGACCACCACGTTCGCTGAGAGGTGCGAGGCCATCCCTCTTTCTCTCTGTCTGTAGGTGTGAAGGTTGTATTACGCCTTGTTAGCTATATATATATGATATTGTATATTAGTGTGTAAACATTTTAGTGCATAATATAATACATTACAAAAATATACTCTGCTGTTCAAAAGTGAGGACAAGCAAGATTTTGTATGTTTTTTAAAGAATTATCTTTTGCTTTTCAAGGCTGCATTTATTTGATCAAAAATAAAGAGAGAAAAAATGAAATATTGTGAAGAATCATATATATATATATATATATATATATATATATATATATATATATATATATATATATATATATATATATATATATATATATATATATATATATACACTGATCCCAAACCTCTGAATGGCAGTGTATTAAAAAAATCCATGTATTTATGTAAAATACTGATTTGAGCGAGTGTATATGTGTGTTTGAGAGACAGAGAGAGAGACGCTGCTCTCTGGCTCTGCGCTTCCCTGCAGGCTTTCATCTTTCTCAGGTTAGATTACTGTAAAGCACTCCTGTCTGCCAGCATTCCTGGAAGCTTTTTATCCGTGCACTTGTTTGTTTAAAAAAAAAAAAGAAAGAAAAAAGCAAAGTGGAAAAAACGACAGATATAAAGGCAGTGGGGAATAAGAGAAGCTAACGGTCCTTCCCTCAACTGTGTCTAAACATATTTCAAAGAACTGTTAGCAAACTGACTTAACTCTAGACCTGCTGGCACACTTCTACTTCTCACGCTTTCACTCATTTACATCAGTGCACGAAAGCTAATAAAAAATAAGATTAACCATAACCAAAATCATTATGACATACTCTGGGGCTGAGGATTCAGTGAACCTTCTGAGAAAAAAGAGACAATAAAATAAAATAAAAAATGTAAAAGAAATACAAAATGTAAAATGTTTTATATAATATAAAAATTCTCATTTATTTATTTTTAAATGGAGCTAGAGAAAATTTTAAAAACTAGCCAATTACCCATTAATCAAGCGAAATCCAAAACATCCTATTAGTGGCCTTGTTGGCAAGTGACCCAATCCAAAAATATATATATATGTGTGTGTGTGTAGCAAGTTAGAATTCAGTGCGGTACATCACAGTTCCTGAAGTGTTAAATGCAGGTTTTATCTATCAAATAACCCAGTTGTACACAGACTTTATGCGTTTAAGTAATCGAAATCATGATCAAAATCGAAAACATGAACACAGACCAATTGACGCTGCATGTTTTAGCAGATGCTGACACCTCACAAACAGCAGCACAAATTTAATTAGAGCTGCCCTGAAGCTGTTTGTAACTATAAGTACTGGCAGTTGGACAACTGGAGGACCGTGTGTGTTTGTATGTGCGCTCGAAAGCACTCTGTGTTTAATAAAGGGTAGTATTAACATCCCACCTCGGAATGCCTGAAGGCAACATCAGTAATCACAGGCCCCATCCCACACTCGCATGCATGTCTCTTATGTTAATGTATAGAGGCGTGTGTGTGCATGCTTGTATGTGTGGGACAGAGTCTTGACTCTCTGCATTGGCTGGTAGGGCCTAAAGCCGGAATGCAGTTCCTACACAAAGCTGTTTAAGCATGACAAGCCCAGGCAGTGCTTACCCTGCAGGGCTTGGGAAGACTGGGCCGCCCCTGTACCCAAAGACAGAAGCTGCGGAGAGAGCGCAGAACTTGTGAGTCGGATGGGCAGGTGTTGCCAAAGCCTGCCAAAGCTTGTGTGTCCTCTAGGACCTCTGTGTACACCCACCCACCCACACACACACACACACTCATGAAAACACACACTCTCCAGTCAAATCATTACATGAGTTTGCAACATGTTAAGATTTCCGAAAATACTGGGAATATAGGACTATCCCCTGGTGAGATTTAGCTGATTTCTGAAAACAAGTTTGTCCCCAAACTATAGCCAAATTAACAAACTTTTTATAACATGTTTTACAAAAAATTATATTTCAGTCCAGTGTGTTACTTGCCATTTCTTTGGAAGTAATTGTGAAATTTACTAGCAATTTCTGAGTGAAAATTGCTTTTACACTTTTCCCCTCCAGTGCATACACAGACAAAAACAGAAAAACCTTACTGGGACTCATATTGAAATTTTACCCATTATGCAAAGCTGGTTTGATCAATGATGAAATTTTTTACCTGAGGTTAGAGTTCAGGTCTTGTCGACAAATTGTGGACACATTCAACCACTTTTATCTCAATGCAGAGAAAATGGTTAGAAAAATCTTCAATTGAGGCACAATGCTTTTAAACAAACTAAAACCATTAGCACTTGCTGAAAATTATTTTAAACTTATTCAATTATTTCCTGTTGTTTTTCTATAAAGTTAGTGAAGAAGGGCTGAAATGATAGTTTAATAAATGAATAAATTAACATGTGGCGTCATTATTAACAGCATCAGAATGAACAGAGCGAGCATAGCTTAGTGTTTAATTATCTCATGAATTTACAAAAAGGCTAATTGGAAGGATTTTGATTCACTGTTTGTACAAAATAATCATTTAGGTAAGTACAACAATGAAAAAAATTCTGATGAACAAAACAATTTAATTTATCTGGACATATTTACTGAAACAAACATAAGCTGTGCCAGCAGGCATACAACATATGAGCATTTGGACCTCGGTACATGCTGCCAGGCCAGTGATAGTAATTGATGAAACCTGTCAAACAAATACCTTAAAGTATAAAATACCTAATAAAATACCATCCTAATTTAGATTTACAAGCAGTCCTACAAAAAGCCAAGCTTTGAATTGCATGAGCTGCAGTGCTAACTCAAAGCCAGCAGATATTCAGCTGAGAATGAGCAACTATATGATTGTTATAGGTAGACAGATGGTCTGCTCTCACTCACGTCTCCTCTTGGCCATGTCAGCATGAACTCAGTCCCTTCCAAACTGCTCTACACACAGGTCATCTGAGCTCAAAACACCTGGAGCAGACCTATGCCATGTCATCTGTGCTCAGGCTGTTTATGCACCTTGACCACACTCCTCAATGCTTAAGCAGTTTTAAAGACACAAAGGAATCAAAATGAGAGTTATAATGCAGCTTTGAGGTCATCCAGAAGCAATGACAATCTTGTACATGTTTAAAATGTACAGTCTTTCCTCTTCAGGGAAAATATACCATAAATATGAATTACTCTTGGGACTAGCCCTTCAACATTTTCCTACCCAAACTTCCTGTTTCAATAAAAAATACACCAACACATGACAGAAAACGCAGCTTGTTAAGCAATTTCATGCAGTCTTTAACATTATTAGCAATAACCGTATGTTCCCTGTTCAGACATATAAACAACCCATGCTGTTTTACCTTCAGGGGTAATCTACTCAACACACACACACTCAAATCAATGACTCACATGAGAAGATCTATGCTTATAGGCAGCATTATACTCTAATCAACAGCAAGCACTTTAAACCTGATCTTTAACCTCTCCCTGGTACTGTATATAAACCAATATAAGGGAATCCAAAACTGATTCCAGACCAGCCGACAATCACCAGTCTGCTATTTTCATTCCGAGCATCATACGCGGAAGGCCTGCTCCATGACAAACCCCTGAAACTCTTTAGCATTTTAATGAGGCGCTTTATCCTGCATCAGTCGACTGTGTAAGTGCGGGTAAGGAGAGGGATGGTGGGGTAAATTATTAAGCAGAGCTGCCCTGTGCCTCCCAGCTGATAAGTTCTGAACCAGAAGACACCAGGAGTAGAGGGGACGCACAGCCCTGAAGTACAACACAATTTATGATCTTCTTGATGAAAAACACCTTCTGAAACCATTATAGATGAGCTGTGTGAACTAAGCAGATAGAGAAGAACATTTAAATTTGACTGATAATCATTACAGTAGAAAGGTGATTACAGGAACTTAAATTTACTGACAATTTAAAATCTCATTGTATTAAAGGATGATTTTAAAAAGCAGGCAAAGATGTAAATTACAAATTATATTATATATTATAATGTATACATTATGCATTTTTATTTGAACAGTCTTGCTACATCAGTTTTGAAAGACAATAACATTCATTTAAATCCATGAGAAACACCCACTACTCATTTACATACATTACTCTCTACAACAAAGGCTGTTCAAGGGAATATAAAATAGCACAGTCACAGTTTGAATAGTGTGGTTTAATATTTGAATCCCACCTGAAAGCGAGCAGTGAAATCAAATGTGACTGTATCATTTACCATAAACGTAACTAATATTGACACGCAGATGTCCACATGCTTTTATTCTTAGATGAGGGAGTAACATACTACTCCCAGTAGAACTAAATGGAACAAAGGAGGACTAGATGAGGGTGGAGAGATTTTTTGACATTCCGCGTCCATTTAACGGTTTTAGCAAGGCAATCTTGATGCCAAAGGACATTTCCCATAGAAATATCTTGAAAAGCCAAAATACAACAGACAGACACATCCCATCCTCAAATAAGGGCCGGAAAGAGGCTTTTCTATTGCACACTCAGAGGTACCACTCATCAGGGCGTTGGAGAGGCTTGTTTAGTGTTCTGCAAATAATGGAGAATCAGAATTCCACAGATTCCATCTTGTCTTGGAGCCTTTGACTGCCAATGGAAGAATGCATGGATAATCTCACTCAAAAGGCGCTAATAACCTTGACTGACCTCAACTGCCATGCATCAGAATGGGACTGAAATTAGACTTTTTTTGTGATAAAAACGAGTCCTTCACAAAGAGACTCTTGGCTGTGTCCTTTTCTTTGTGGTGCGAGAGCAAAATGAATGCAGGGGCCTTGACAGGCAGAAGTCAGTGTTCACGGACTGGGAGTCGGCCTCAAACCCTGAGGCAAAGAGAACGCCAGCATGACTGGTTCTCCACGGCATTCACCGCAGAGCCCCAGGGCAGAGGCCCGACTTCAGACGGAGAATGGGTCAGTGACTATTGAACTTGAGAAGGTGCAGAATGCACGAATGAATGAATATATAGCCACATTTACACCTCTATAAATCTGCATGTTGCATGTCTGAGCGCAGATGATGAGTCAAAGATTCTCCACGGTTGAGTCAGCTCTAAACTAGAGCAGACAAGAACCAGAAGAACAATCAGTGAACCAACTCCAACACCTTCCAGTCGGATACTATCATTATGGATTTAATTATTGCACGCACTCTCCCAGATAAGGGTTGAGCAAGTTTGTGTTAGAAAAACAGATTTGGGCAGTGGGAGAGCTCAGCACTGATTTACACACTTTAATAAAACCCAAAGACAATTGGATGGCTGTAGATAATAAGCGGATGAATGAAAAATCAGGAGAAAAGCACAAGGCACTGATTTAGGGTTTAATTAATTCATGCGATAAGTGCAAACTGTCCCGCCAGAGAGATAGACAGGATAGACAGACGAACAGACAGCATGGCTGAGACAGGATAAAGCAGTGGAAGACAGACAGACAGACAGATATAAAGACTAAGTCAATTTGGAAAGAGGAGAGGATGAAAACCGAGAGAGAGAATCAAAGATTCGGGGATCTGGGTGCAAATTACTAGGGGTTTTGGGCAAAATGCAACCACACTTTTGTGACCAAGAAGGGCCAAATTTGACCATTTATAAGTCAACCACTGAAACACCCATATCGGTTAAACATTAATTTGAAGTATACTAGAGGATATTATGTTATATTATGGTTTGAACCCCACCATATACAGTCAAAGTGGAAGGATGGTGGTCTTAAAAGCATCTTACTAATTCTACATGTTAAAAAAAAACAATTATTAATTTGAAATTAGATTACAAATAAACCACAATGTTTATTTATACTTATTTACGTATTTTCCTATGATCCTTTCTATTTGGATCAGTACTGAACAGGGCATTGAGAAATTAATACTATCATTATTTACCGCTCTATTACAGTATCACATAACATGCAATTTATAAAACAAAAGACATTAAGATGGTTGGCTGTTAGCTAACTGAGCTAGGGGGCAGCAGAAGTCATCAACAGACCACAAACTGGAATTTGCCTTTAATTTGAATAAATTAAAAGGTATTCTGAAAACAAAAGAAATTGATGTAAGAGCGCCCATGAGTTGGGAGTGAGAAAGAGAAAAGGAAGTGTGCATGGCTAGTGTAGTCTCAGCGATGCAGGGGCATTTGTTACATAAATCCTGCTAGCAGTGTAACATCACGGTTGAGTACTTGTGCTGGGTGAGTTTTATGCAGTTCTGGGCCTGTCGGAGCGGTTTGGCACACATGGCACATATGTGGGTAAAGCTCTTAATGCAGTTCCCGTATGACCCCGGCAGGCCATGTCCCAGCCAGCTGAAGCGTGAGACGGATGGCCCGCTCCCACTGGGACGTACAGCCACTGGGGTGCAGGGCTCTCTAGAGGGTATTATCCACGCAGGGAATCATGTTTAATTTACTCAAAGATGTGGTAATTATCATAGATGCATGAGGGAATTAGGGACATACTGGAGAATAATTATTGTATGGTTCAGGTGCAAAGAAACGAGTGAGTTAACATAGCAAGTTGCAAGTTAGCAGGTTTGAAAAATAAGCTAAGTTCGACCGCAAATTTCCCACACAAGCACCAAGGCCCAATGTTAAACTGCTAAGCCACAGCTCTATTTGATTTGATCCTACTTTTGAAAGGATCATGAAGGTGTGTTACAGTCTGTGTGTACATGTATGTAATCCTGTATGCGTTCAGCAGGAGGGAGGGCAGAAACGCAGCAGGTACTAGAAAGAAATCTGAAGTACATGAGTGATCTGTCACAGTGTGTGTTGCACGCCTCTTTTTCTGTGAGACCCAGCCGAGATCTGTTGGTTTGTGAATGCCACCCACATCAAACGTACATGCATGTGCTTTTAATCAAGACATATCTGTTAAACAGAAGGACTGTGTGTCTTCCTGTCTGTCTTTACATGTGCCTATCCCTCTGTCTATCTAGTCAGATGAGAATGAGTGTTTGTGTGTAATTAATTGGATATGTTTGTAATTAGGAGTGAGTGAGCAACCCATTTGGCTTTGTTTGGCCGCCTCAGCACAGCAAAAAAGAGTGCAGAAATAAATTGATTACACAGAATTGTAATTACACTGAAATTATCTCTTTCATTCAGGGGGTTAATTACTGTCCACACAGTAAACATGCACTGGTATTACTCATGGGCCTACATGCAGGGTCTCCCTATTAATTCTGATGACAACAGTGCAAAAACGGGCAATAAATACAGCTGAAATGTGATCTGGTGGTGACCGATCAACATCATGATGGCAGGTCATCTCACCTCCTATTGTTACTAAAGGTCAGAATGTGACTTTCTCTGAAAATTGTATATTTTGTAGTAAATGTACATGTGCACAGGTTGCTTTCTTCAACTCGTCTGTTCATTGGCACAATTTGAGGGGAGGCCATTTATGTTTCAATTATATTTCTAATGATGAAAGACTCAAAGAAAGCTGAGCATAATTTCCTAAATATTTTTATATATACTGTGTTAAATGTATGTTTGTTTAAATAAATTCAGTTTATGGGACATGAACCAGCATAGGTGACTAAGTGATGCAAAGTTTTGAAACAGGGCTAAAGTATTTACCCAATATAATGACTGCATTTAATATGACAACTACTTTTTTTCCATTCACAAACATGAAAGATCAAATCACAGCTGAGTCGACCAATCAGTGTCAGAGTAACTCCGCCTAATGAATGAGTTTTACATCTCCCTTCTCTATTCCCCTCAATCTTCTTTATTTCCTTCGGATAGTGATCTTTTTTTCCAAGCAGACTGTTGGAGGCAGGCAGTAATGAACCGTCTCCTTTTAAAGTGGAGAGAGGGCAGTAGAGAGATGAACGCTCACACTGAGATGTGTTATCTTTTATAACTGTGACTAAAACACTGTTTAATGGGTGACTACTCACTCATCAGGGCTCTTGGCTTGACTCTGTTAATAAGCTCTTCTCCGAACCACTTATAAAGACCTGTCAAAAGCTCACGACATAGATGCTCCAACGCGAACACAGAGTTACTCATAGGCACAATTATAGAGTATAAACATATGAACTGACATTATACTTTACTACGCAGGGAAAAATAGGTGTAACTTCAGGTCGGCAATGGAAGATAAGTTGGTGGACTTGGTGGCCATATTGCCTCTTTTCTTTTAGGCTGAGCGATCTTTTGTACAACTGCCAGTGTTATGGTATTGTCTATTCTTTTTTTCTTCCCCTTTATAAAGTGTCTGTTGAGACTCAGTTCAAGCTAACATGCGCACACACACACACACACACACACTTGCAGGCCCATCAAAAGATTGTGAGCACAAACCGACTATCAGAGAGATGGAGAGCACCCTGAGAGTTTGAATGTTAACAGCAACAGAGAGAAAGAAGGAAACATCTAGCTTTAAAAGCAGATGGCACACACCTTCAGCTCCTCCATCATAAACTCAGAGACAGAAGGTGAAAGACGGACAGAGTGAGAGAAAAAGAGAGAGTTTGCCGTTTTTGATGTCAGACCACATTCCAGAGATTCTGTCTGAATCCCTCCAATGGCTCTCCCTCCATCACTGCGGCTCTCGCTCCGCCAGTTACCATGGCAACAAGGGCCTGCATGGTGGACTGGAGTTGGAGGGTGTGGATGGAGAGAGAGTCTCTAACTGCAGCCAGGTACCCAGAGGCCTATAGAGATCCAACATCTTGGCACAGTGTCACGAGCGCTTTTCAACTCCCTCTTTCCGTCTACCTCTTCCTTTTTCTTCTCTGGAGAAACAATACAGTCTCCTCTGAATACTAAGAGCGCTTGCGCAAATTCCTCACGACTGCTTCCTTACTGAAACGTCCTTCAACATCAGCGCGGAGATGTATGAGGACCCTCATTCCTGTGTTCAAGGGCAAGTCGCATGAATAAGTCATTTGTCAACGTTCCAGTTGGGACGTCACAAGACCAAATCGTAATTATCAAAGTGTCACTCTTGGTTATGAACAAAAGCCATTCCCTGGCACTTAAGACTCAAGTCTACATGGACACTTTAGGGACTGATCGCTTCATTATTGTGAGCGCTTCCAACTCAAAATGTGCTCCTAGTGTCCGTCATTGTCTTCAGCCAATCGATGCAGAACGGGTTTATATTAAAGACTGACGACTTGTGCATGATAATGAAAGTTTAAGAGAGGGCCTACATGAAAAGGCCGACTTCACACAAAACCTTCCCATTTCATTTGTTTTTCCTCTAAAACCTATACAACTGATTCAAAATCTAAATGCACATAACTACATTAAATAATCTGATTTGCTGAGACTGGGATGTCTCACAAAATCTGCATTCAGTATGGACAGACAAATTGCTTGTTGACAGTAACCTGCTGAATTTATGTATTTAGCAAATACTTGATACTGTGTAGAATGTTGATTGAGGTTCCTTTTTGAGCCATTCCCCTGGTGACTATCCATCCATTCATCACATGTGAAGACCAGTGACTCAGGTTTGACGCATGTTTATTTTTTCGCTTGATATCTTGAGTTTTAAATGCAGAAAAACAATCATCAATAGCTGATCATTATTATCTTTGTAGGACAGATCATTAATGTCCACGGTGGAGAGAGTAATGGAGCATCACTCCAACCCTCAGCACCTTTCAGATCCAATCAGGACAGCCATTCCTCACTCCATTAGAATATCCTTTAACAACAAGCAATTTAATTACAACTCATAGTAAACTCATAAAGACTGTGTATCTCTGTGTGTGGGGGGTGGGCGGTGGGGGGTGAGAGTATCAGTGTGATTTGGTAAAACCTAATGAAAAGTGCAAAAATCTACGCATGCCAGCTTTGCAAATGAAATGTTCAATCCATTCATTAGCAAGGACCATTAGGCAAAAGCTCACAGCAAAACAAACAAACATTACAGCCTATTTAACAGAAGGACTCCAAATATTTTTTTAGTAGATTATTTTAGATGAATATGACCTCGGAAAAGATAGACCCTTAAAAAAACTAGACATCTTTACCATTAGAAAACATTGATTTCTTAACCTGTGAGTGTTTCCCCAAGAAAACCCCCATTGCTCAGATTTATATTTTATAAATCAGAAAACCTAAATGGGTTTCACATTGTGTTTGAAATAAACATCAATGTTGCCTTAGATGTTTTTCTTAAAAAAGGAAACAAACGAGACATAAAAGTAAAGAGCCATCAAATGAACGCGGACCGAATTTGATGAGAATTGTTTGATTCTTGTTAAAAAATAAAAAAAATAATTGTATGCTTTAATATATTGGCAAATCTGAGATGCTAAAACTGAAGTGACACTCGGTGGAAGCACTAAGATTACCAAGGTCTTTTTCTCAAAAGAAAAATCTGAACAGCGGGAAACTTGAGT
Source organism: Carassius auratus (assembly GCF_003368295.1). NCBI lineage: Eukaryota > Metazoa > Chordata > Actinopteri > Cypriniformes > Cyprinidae > Carassius > Carassius auratus. Next base: position 29,245,275 of record NC_039246.1, on the reverse strand, counting down.
AAAAATTTCCTCCATTTTTTGTCTAGGAGAATGAAATGAGATAAAGATGTCCTTTGTTATTTTTCTTTAATATGGGGTTGTGCGTGATTGTGTATGCCTTATGGGAGAGGGGGAAAAAAAATCATATCACTGACTCATAACCAAGTAACTAACTGAGAGCAAAGGCATATGTGTATGTGAGAGACACTGTTAGAGAGAGCGAGACGGAGAGAGAAAGAGATCCCAAATTCAGCTCGGAGTACTTTTCATATCTGACTCACAGTGCAAAGTCCCTCTGCAATTAATCTCTCCTTTAAAGTTTCTTTCTGACCCTCCCAAAGGCTTTTCTCTCATTCTTCTCTCTCACTGCCTGTGTGTTTGGTGAGGAGTCATTGTGGATTGGGGCCTATTTGATGCAGAATCACAACAGGAGTGGAAATGAGAATGGGGAAGAGGAAAATGAGAGTGCAGGGCCAGTAATGCTCAAAGACATTTGCTCCATTTCAAAACCCAGTGAGCACACGGAGAGAGCATTTTAAGGCACCAGGCACACATCACCAAAAGCTACTGAAGGCAATTTAATGTTGTTACCTCCTAAGATAACTTGTTTCATCAAAATTCTAAGGCTGCATTGTCTGCTTGGATGAATTGCATTGCACTACTATAATGGAAGATGCAATAGAAACATTGAATATAAATACACAGTTCGTTGAAAATTAAAAAGTATCAATAAAAATATCTTGATGTTATGAAAATAGATTATATTTTTCATGCATAACTTCACTCAAGTGTTAGTTGCTGTCTATGTTCCAAATCGGGTCACCTATGAGGTTTCATGACTGTTAGAAAACTGTCTATGTGGGCTGGGTTTTCACCAGGTTTTGGGACAGAGCTTTCATCTCTCTTGTGACAGTTATCTCTCAGTCCAAAAAGAGACCATGCTGTTGGGGAAGGTAGAGGTCATTTTGAGAGGCCAGACTTTTATTCTCCTGACTTCTCCAGGAAGAGCAAGAAAAAGTGAGGAGAGGATGGAGAGCAATCAAGAGACAGGAAAGGACAAACAGGTAATATTAGCTCATCCATCACTCCACAGGATGCCTCTGCGACGTCGGTTTTGGACAGCGATCAACAAAAGAACAGAACCACTTACAAAACCGACCCCAAATCAGCACTCAGAAGAGTATGAACTTTGTTTCAGACTCTCTCCGTTGTGTGACGTCAGTGACAACTTTACACAGTACACAAACACCCTGGTGGGGAACAGCAGGCTGGATAGGTTTGATTAATGAGTCTGACGGCTTCAGAGGGTGGTTTATATTTAGCATGCTAATATAGGCTCTGTAGAAGCGGAGGAGCTCTATATATTGTGTCATACTGTGTTGAGTGCTCTCTAAACAGACCTCTCCATTAAAACTTCTGTAGTATGCTCTGGAGCTTTTTTGAGATAGATGACTACACCTTTACATTCACTTAAGAAAATGAAAGTGATGCTAACACATGCAAAACTCAACATTTTCTTGCTAGGTTGCTGTGTGCGCCATGGGGTTGCAAGTGGGTCACTAAGAAATTAAGAGAGGAAAAAAAATCATAAGGCTGTTTACTTAGAAATGTAATAGCACAACATCTCCTCAAGCAGTTAGTTACTTAGGATTAAGGCACCTCTCTACAGCCCCTTTCACACTGCCATTCCGGCAAATACACGGGTAAAGTGTTTTCTGGCAATTGCTCCCGGGTCGCTAGATTGTGCACTTTCACACTGCCAGTGATGACCCCGGTATATGTGCGTGCTTTCACACACAACCCGTAAAGATCCCGTAAAGACACGTGACATCAGGGCGTGTAATGTACGAAAACGTCATGCACGTTATACTTTCACTGAAGCTTGCGAACGATCTCGGCGTCAGTGCGGAAAGTAAGGAACTAACTAAACAGCCGGTAAAAGAGTCGCACGTCATCACTTCGACACACATTAGATCTGGCTTTTGTTCAGTGAAAGGGGCTAAACAGTCAAACCAAACTGCTTTCTGTTGGTCAACGTGACAATTGGTGCAACCAACTTGAAAACAATGTGAAATATGAATGCAGAATTCCTGATCACATGGATTCCATCTGAAATGACTTTTTTCTCCAGCAAAAAAAAATAAAAAAATTCAAAGATGAATGTGGCTGCACCTTTAGAAGTTTGTATACAATAATAGTAAAAGTGACAATTGTCTTATCAAACACTGCTTAAAAAGCAAGTAATTTTCCTTTATTTGTAAAATATAGTGGGCAGAATAATACAGTGGGCATAATCATGTTTATGAAGATTTACACAACAAACGACTTACAGCTTTGTTGAATGAACAGTTTTGGCACTAAATTAGTGGAAGAAAACAGTTACATTTATATTTTTACATAGTGTAAATGATTAATGTTTTCTTAGATTCATAGCTTGGAAAAGAAGTGTGTAGGAAGAAGCTTATAAAACCACAAAAACCTTTCTCACCATTCCTTTGTCTAATTCTGCCCCTTTCTTCTCTAAATGTTTCTATTTTCTTCTTTTCCATGCCTCCTGTCAGCCAGAAATCATGCCGTATAAAGAGAGTCTGGAGCAAAATACAACCTGTGGCCATGGCAAGCTTTTCTATCAGGCTGCCATTGTGGCACAATGACACATTACCCATGGTTTATGATTGCACGCACACACACATAGCAGCAATTTACTGTCTCGATGATGTCTCCATGAGTGAGAATGTAATGAATGCTGACTTCAGACCTATCAAAACAGACGAGCATTAGCCCAATCCAAGCATGACAGACAGTCAATAAATACTAATCAGACCTTGCTCACCTTTCCCCAGCCTGTCTGCATGACACAATGCCTGCGCTTGACATGAACACCCAGATACACCCAGATTTTTCCTCATTCTCTTGCTCTGTCAGCTGCCTTAGTGTTCGTCATGAGAATTGCTGCCCATTCTCCTTTTCTTGTTGACAGTTCATCTAAAGCTCACTCTTTAAGAGCCGCGCCATGTTCCTTCCCTTCCTACTCCACACATCCGTCCAATTTTATGAGCTGGAGAGAGAAAGAGAGTGGGCTAATTATCAGCCGGATACTCTTGCAGGAGGTAACCCCCTCCTGCCTTTCTGTCTAACACTGAATTTTCAATGGTCTAATCACTGCACTGTTCCGCGGGCTCAGTGGTCTTTAATATTTTAGGCAAAGAGGTTGACCTGTTGTGCCCAAGAGCTGGGAATTCCCAGAGGACCACCGTGATGGTGGAGAACTGGCACTTTAGCAGTGGCCTCGAACTGACTCATGCCTCCTGCGGTTTACACGGCGTTTCATCACCTGCCTCCAGCCGGAGCCAGAGACTTTCCACAGAGATCTCATGATAACCAGGTTTTAATGTGTCTGTAAACAAATAGTTGTAGTAAATCACATTTTAAGCTAAAAGTTAATGGTCTTTATTGTTTTAGCACCCTATTTGTTAAAGGTTCTGTGTTGAAACACTGTGCATGCTAACTATTTAGCAAATGCGCCCTTTACTGTAGTTAATGCGTGCATCATTATCTAATGACTGCGCTAATCTCTGAAAGTGTTCATTTATGTGGGTGTCTGTGTGTTACGCTTTGATGGAGTTTTGTGAGTGCCTTGGGGCAGCGCTTAATAACAGAGTCAAACCAAGAGCCCTGATGAGAGAATGGTCACCCATTAAACAGTGTTTTAGTCACAGTTGTAAAAGATGACATCTCGCAGTGTGCATTCATCTTTCTTCTCTATTAGTGGTGCAATTAAACAACTTGAAATGCTTCCCAACGGAAGCCCCAACCAAACATCTTGCCTTCCTCTTTCCGTTCTTTCTCCTTCCCATCATTCCGATCCAAAGTTCTGTCTCCGCACTGGATGGCTGAACCTGAGTTCCACTGTGGGCAGGTGTTAATGCATATTCATGAACACGCTGATTCTCATCCAGGCTGCCATTGTGAAGCCAGTACCGTAGGTGGTAACTAGCCTTCACTCAAAGTTAAACAAACAATACGGTTGTGAAAAAGCTTCCTGGACAGCAAATACATGCATATTCATGAGTGAGTCACAAAGGTGGACAGCAGCCTCAGCAACAAATTACTGCAGTTCATTGAGATTTCGGGGAACAAATTTGTGTTTTTATACAAGAGCTGTTTAACCAAAACATCAATTCGCCAATGTGTTTGCTGGGAGATTTTACAAATATAGACTAAGCTCTAGGCTAATAATTGTCTTAACATTTCAGAACTTTCACTTATAAACATTCTATAAAAATTCAAAACCTCATAATTGCTGCTGGAAAGGTTTGCCATGATCTTTCTGGTTTACAAATGAATGTAACTGACCAGTCAAAACCATCACTGGAACATTGGACCCAGTAACTTTTGTGGATTTAATCAAAGTCTATTGGCTTTACCGTCTGTTGTCTCATAAAACTTAAGCAGAAAAATGCAATTAAAATTAAAATAAAAAAATTCCAATCAAATGCTCTGTAGAATGAGAATGTTTCACACAACTAAAGCCTGTTTGAAAAAAGATGAGCCATATGATATATCCTGTTTTGACAGGAAATAAACCAACACAAGGCAGAAAAATGCCATTTCAAAGCCATTGCATAGATCTTTGAGATAGCAGTCATACTAACGCAAATGAAATCTTGATTAACTGTTAGGAGTGCATTTTTTTTTCCGCATAATGAGCTGTATCAAATTCTGCTCCTGAAGCTATTTAAATCCAAAACTTTCAGGGCATCAAAAGAGATTTTCAGGTTGAAGATACACTGTACAGCTTGTTGCAGAAATCAGGGTCGCCAACCAGTTACAGTAATAACCCACAAAACACAGCTGCGGTGAAAGGTCCGCTGTGAACAGATTGCTTTCAAAGGTGCATTCAGAAGAATCAACGTTTAATCAAAAAAAAAAAAAAAAGGTTATTTCAAAAGTGAAGGACACATCGCCATAGAAAAAGAGATACCCCCACACACAGACGTCAATTTAATTAAAAAATATTTTCATACACACACAATAAAGTGCATTTTTGAGAGCACGTCATTTCCATGGAAACTACATTCAACAGATGTTCCAGTGCCATGCCACATCAGGCCACTAAGTTGATGGTTTTTCTCTCAATTGATTAAAGACACAGGAGACCAGATTTTCACAGGGTTTTTAAAGACCACCTATATATCCTAAAGGACCTTGATTTCAGTGTCACTTCTTGCTTAAGACTGAACATTTATTTAAAAGAAAAGCGCCTAAAGTGAGAGACATCAATAAATGATTTATGCTCTCTTTATATCATCGCCTGACAGATTAATCAGATATTCACTCCTGGGAGTGATGATACTATGATAGCACTATGATGTGCCCGAGGAGTCAGTAATAGTGCATAATAATGAGCAGGGGGACTTGACGGAAGACCACATGGTCATCACATGTGCAATGATAATAAGGCAGGTCCAATGTTTAACGAAATAGAAATATTCAGTGTTGAAGCTGCTATAAAATTTCTTTAGATCATCCTATGCAGGAAAGCTTGAAGATGCTGTGTTAGCAAAGCTACAGCTGCTCAACATAGCTGGAGATTTCAGTTGACGAGTGATTAATGTAAATCAGAGTGAATGAGCTGAAATATGATAAAACTCTCTCAATGTCATGATGTTGTGATGTCATATTCCTTGTAAGTTTTGGCACTCCTGATATGTGTTAGTGTGACCTGTAAAGTCTCAACTCTGTCACTCACAGGGTGTAATGACACTGAGAGATAATGACTCAGCATTTCAGCAGGGTGGAAACGTTCTCGGTGAATTTCAATAAAGCAGATGGTGGCGATGCCATCAAATATGCAGCTCACAGTTTCACTTTCCCTCCGCTGCGAGGACAGTTGGGTCTTTATTTAGCAGTTTTAGCGAGACTAGTCTGGTCGTAACTGGTAGCCGAGAGCGTGAACCACAAATGGCAAGTGATCTGAAGTACGCTTGGTCTGCAGAGGACACTGAAAACCAGGTGGTGTCATCTTGAGTGTGCCATCTATTTTCAACCTACCATTCAAAATCCCATTCAGCATGAAAGCGCATCTTCACTCGACATGCCAAATCAAAACTGTCAACAAAAAAAGACGTGCTCTTTTGGAAATGAACCCCCCTTGACTAGTCCCCCCGCTGCAGCAGCCAATCACACTGTGAGGCAGCTGCATCTTTTCTCAGCGCTCGTCCTACAGATGCTTGTCTGGCTGATCCTGCAGACCGATGAATCCTGCAGGTAACGAGTCAGCACAGCGAGGCACGCTGGGACACGTGGCTCTTCTTTCGTGCATCTCGTTAGCCTAAATTTGCATTCATTACGCATCAGGCAGGGCATGGAGAAGGGTTCAGAGAGGAAGAAGAGAGCGCAGTGTGGCGCCGTGGAGGATTGTGGGAGCTCTGAGGGGGGCAAGAGCTCTGAGGGGCTGGAAAACATCTCAGTGGGTTATTAAGCACAAGGGTGCCACAGTTCACTGAGGTGACAGGGAAGAAGAGGGAGAGAGTTTGCTTCCTTCTAAAATCTAGAGAGCTGCCTACTTAGGAAGCATTATAAGGGATTTTAGTAACAGCTTTTTAATGCCACCTAATAAGATATCTAATTTTAGCTAAATTCTAAATTGGCATTGGATCTATCCTTTGCATTGAAAATGCACTTCAATGAGTTAGTTTACTAACTATATTTAAAGTAGGCTATTCTACCTTAACTTAGCAGCATGCTAACATGCTAATAACAATTATTTGGATGCTGCTGTGGGTGGCCCATGTAAGAAATTTGTTTGTGGGTAAATAAGCCTGTTTCATCTAACTGCGGGAGTCAGAGGTGACGGAGCAGTGAGACAGAGAAAAGAGGAGACGAAAGGAAGAACATGTTTAAACGTCTCAGTGCACATGCTCAGACAAACACCCTCTGACACATCACAACTCCTCCAGTCTCCTGACAAAAAAAGATAGAAAGAAAGAAGTGGGACATGCACACTGCTAGGAGCACAACTGAAAAATAATGGATAAATAATTGCACCGAATTAGATTAAACTTAATGCAGTATGAGTCCAGTGGTTTAACCACATATCAGGGCCAGTCTTAAAAATCCTGCCAAAAACATGTTTACACCTAAGTTTTTGGTATTAGTAGTAGTATGCAAATTACTGTAATGTGCTATTTAAGAGTAATATTTAATTTACTGCTTATAATTTATACTTTAAAAAAGCCACCAATGAGAACGAAGTTAATTAGCTACAAAAACGCAATATGCACATTAAAACATAAATATTGATAAACAACATAAATAAATTATCATAAAAATAATGCCAAATAGATATAATCTCTTATTTTTCCAGAACATGTTTTAATCTTGTCATGTATGGTTTTATGTATGACTTGAAGGAATTTCACTTTTGTGGCTTATTTTTCCAATACTGCATTTTCATTAGATGTCTCTACATAGACAGCTATGCTTAAAAGTGAGAGTTATGCTCTTCTGAGCTCAAGTAAAATGATGAGGACAAGTTCAAGTCAACCAGCATGTTTTCAAAGGCTTAGAAGGAAAAAAAGCATCACGACCAGGGAGTCTTAACACAATTTAAACTAATCACTTTCATTACAGGCCTGATCGGGTTATCTGTCCTTGTTGTAAACAGCAGGGATATTAGCTTTATTCAAGCTGCTCAAAATAGTCAGAGAAAATGGAGTGAAAATGCCAGTAATTAAGTTATGCCGCTATGTTCAAGGCGTAGCCAAGGTGACACTGAGCTCAGTGTCCACGCCGGTGATGAAAGCCAATCATGACAGAGAGCAGACCCGATGCGGTCTGATCTCCTGAAATTATATCTGATATAGCTCATGCATGCGCATAAACGGATAATGGAAGAGAAATTGTATTTATGGGAGCACATTTCTACAGCGAGAGGAGGCAAACTGTAGTCTATACTCCTTTGAGAAGCTTATATAAAAGTAATGTCCAATGTATACATCTGCTCAGCCCTTTTATTGACTGCTGGGATTGGGTCAGAGCTGTAAAACATGCACTAAATAATGTTTACCAGTGTGTTTATGTGTGCGAGTTGTGTGTAGTTGGCTTTCATATACAGAAACAAACAATGCAAGGACGTGTTCATACACACATACTGCAGACACAGGCATTCATTTACACTGTAAACACTTTATATCACTGACCATAGGCTGAGTTCATGCCAGAGAGGACACGGGGGACTGAGAGGCTGTGCCAGACACAAACATATCTGTCATTTCATTCAAATAGAGAGGAGACAGAGCCATATCAACACAGAGCAGATCATTCAGATCAATACGTCACAAACACAACTCTGCAACCCTTTCTACACGTAAGCACACCTGGATCTGTTGCATTCGGTCTCCTTTAATCAAATCTCAACCTTTAAATCAATATCAGAAGTGTCAGGCTGGCACGAGGAGACAGACAGAAACAGCTGAGGAGTCACTTTTAATGACTAAGAGGCCAGAAATTCTGCCAATCTCGGATGACTTTCAGTGAGTGTCTGGAAGAGAAAGCCTCACCGAACACAAATCAAATTTCCCCTGATGAACTGAGCTTAAAAGCACAAGTAAAGAAAGTACATAGGGTTTATTCTGACTTCATGTTTTCTTTGGAGTTAATATCACCACTAAAATTGCCTTCGATATAAACCCCAAACTGAAACCCCTATGGTTCGAGTCATGTAGTCGCTGAAGCGTTGCTCTACCAAGTGCAGGATATGATGCGTTGACTCATTGCTTTGGCGTGTGACTGCAGAGCCAGTCGCAATATGGCCTAAAGGTGTGGGGTCTGGTCAAAAGTGGTCAGATGAAGAGACAGCGGAAGAAACTCAGACGAGGGCCAGTGTGCTTCATTAATCTCTCAGTGGCCATCCCATCTGGACTTGGATGGAAGGGTCAGTGGCCACACACAGGTAGACGGGGGTGAGAAAGGACAAGAGAGATGTGAAGATCGTCATAAGGAAAGGAAAAAAGTGAATATGAGCTATGAACAAAATATAGAACAAGAGATAAAAAAATAAAAATAAATATGTGCTGTTTCAAAAAAGTAGTGATCTACAGTATATTTGAAGGGTGCATTCGGTAGTTTTTCAGCTATGGTTTTTAAAAGGGATACTGAACAAAAACTAAAATAGTGTTTTATTTAGATATATAAAAAACAGTACTGAACCATACTAGTACTAGTAATAATAATAATAATAATAATAGTAATAATAAGAAAAATAATAGAAATAGTAAATGGTTAAATTACCACACTCTAACAAAGAACAATACTTACACAGCTTTCATTAATCTTATTGTTTCAAATGGACTCTTATTTTAAAGTGTTACCATTTCATTTCAACAGTCATGCTTAAAATTCCACATATTAAATATATACACAGTGTTTCAGTGTCTAATTTCCACAATTCCACAAATTCATTACTAGCATATCTGCAGAGATGGTAGCCAAAGAGCATGAGAAATAATTCTGATGTTCAGCATAGCAAAATACAACAAGCATTATAGCTTTCAATATATATCTATATATATATCTATATATATCTATATATATATATATATATATATATATATATATATATATATATATATATATATATAAAAATGTATTAAACATTACCTTAGCGACATGAAACTCTAATGGAATATATTGTAAATAACATCACTCGTGGTATTTTTGTTTCATACAAATTGTAGAGTGTTCAAAACTAGTCAAATTACGTGACATTATAATGATTTCTTAAAAGGCAGCTGACTATGTAGGCAGTGAGGCAGCTCACTAGGTTTTGGAAGGAAGCAAAAGCAAGAATGTAAAAGAGCCAGAGAGAAACAGTAATTACCAGGCGCTCTGGGTGCACGTTTTACCGCTCTCGACCCCGAGATGGCTCTGTGTGAGTGGAGTGGGCCGGCTGGCAGGGTGGGCAGTTCAGAGCAGACAGCAGATGCTGCTTGAGCCCGGCACACAGATGCAATCTGATCAACGTTCAACACTGCCAGGGGCCAGAAAGAGACAGACCAGACATACGGCACTCTGGCAGGTAAATCAGCAACGCCTCGTCTTTGCTGTGACTCCACAGCTTAAAGTCCTCTGCTGCCTCTTTGCAGATGGAAGAACATTTCTTCCTTCCCATTGCCTGTAACGTGACTGCACCGGAGGTACTTCCTCACTGCATTGCTTTACAAAAATTGGTTATAGTTGAGATTCATTAATCAGTTTCAGACCCAAGAGAAACCTTATTCTGTTCACCCTGATGCCCCTCACTTCTCAATGCTGACTGCAAATCCCCTTCCTTCTCTATCACTGTCCTCCTAAAGTATAGATATGACAATGCGTTTATAAGGCAAATCCTCAGGGGAGCCGCCTCTGAAGGAATCTGGCTGTTGGGAGGGAAACAAGAATTCTGCGGATAATTAGCTGAAGGCAAGGTTGCTTTTTATCAGAAAGCTGCACATTTCTGTTGCCTTTCTTTCCTCTCACCCAATCATGTGTCTTTTCTGCATGTAGCAGGGCATTATTAATCAATGTCCAGAATAATAAGGTCCTACGTGGCCAGAGATTGTGGATTACGGCAATTGCACCACAATTTTAAAGGTCCACCGTGCAACAAGCCAAAACAGGGAACCTCTAAGGGGCCAACACATGCTTTACTGTCCAGCAAAATGGAAGGATGTTTGGATTTAGAAGAATGTGGGCATGGATTTGGCCCAAAAACTAGGTCTGCAATAAATCCACTTATCATAAAAAAGCAAGATTTCACTGTTACACGTGCTTGGAGAGAGATAAAAGTGTGAAACTTTAATGTTTGCGTTCTCTTTGATCCTGCAGGACATAATGAATTAATTTTCAAGCTGCTAGAACAGCATAAATCTATAGAAAAACTGAAGGATGAAACTTGTCTGAATACAGCTGAAATTGATGTCGAAAACCTTTTAGCTCAACACCTCCACAGTAACGGATCAAATCTAAACTCCTGGCAAGAACTCCTGCGGTTTCCACTATCCAGATTTTTTTATTTTTTTCTCTCTAAATGTTGAACTGAGTCAATACTAAATTTGCTGAGTATGGCAGCTGGCTTTAGTCGCATCTCCTAATGGCTCCGATCTCCATTCCAGCTCACTGGCATCCACTCCAGCCGCTCCGAGAACGACAGAGCACGTCCAGAAGCACTGAACAGTCCTGTGCGGCCCACATAGGCATTTTCTTAAATAGCCCTGAAAGGGGTTGGATGTTAAAAAAAGGGTAACCAGGTGCTGTCATAACACTGTTTAATGTGCTGTGACACTCGGGCAACCCCGAGTTCACATTTCTAATGGATGAGCTTTGGGAGGGCTGCTAAAACTGTCCCCGCTGATCAGAGCAGGCCCATTCCAGTCAAGTAAGAAGGATGCATGGAAAGTGAGCCAGCCTTTGATGTATGCAAAATGTTTATGTAACACGCACAACTCGCAAGGAGATGGGATATGAAGTATTAATCAACGGTTGTTCCTGAAAGAACCATCTGGATTTTGAAAGGTTTACATCTGGAGTTTAACAGAGGTTTATTTAATCTAAATAGCCTATGTGTTGAAGGAGGAGGAAGTATTATTTCTTCAGTGTTTATTCCATGGCCGAGACACCAGAATCAACCCTCTTTTAACAATCTATGCATCAAACCCAAAGACATCCAGCAACACTGAAGGAATACAAAATGTCTTTTTCCAAAGAAGCTGAAGATTGTCATAACTGAAACAACTCTCCTTTCCACATGTGCTGAAAAATATGAGACTGCTATATTCTCCTGACAATAATGTTTGGATTGCATTGGGTCAAAGGGGACAGCCATATTGATACGTGTGGTCGGCATTGGTGAAACACAGAGGGCAAGTCAATTGTAAAGCAACAACATATCATTCGGCTCAGACGCTGACCTGGGAGCAGTTCATTGATCTGCGACTATTTCTTCACCCTGGGAATACCCACATGAAGGAACTGCAATATAATACAATAATGCTACAATAACACAGGCTTTAAATAAACATTATAGCAATATGAAGAGACTATGACTCTTGCAGAGTGGGGCATTACATTTACAAGAGATCAGAGGCAAAACCTAGACACAGTATAACAGTAAAAATGCCTAAGGAACAACATACATTTCTTTAAACTCTTTTAAATGCAAGGCTATATTATAATATAAATGGTAAGAAAATATTGAAGCTCATTGCAGGAGGATTATACTTCCAATCACACAGATTTATGTGTGAGATTAATAAAAGCCAATTAATGTTACAGTGTAGCAAACAAGAAAGACACTCTATCGCATAATAAAAATATTCATAGTGTCACCATGTAATCAAATATGGCCGAGGTGCTTTGCGCCTCGAGTCGCTACACTACTGCAAAAGCAATTTCTGTTTAGATAAACGCCCACAAAAACAGAAGGAGAAAATGTGAGAGGGGGAGAATTATGGGAACGCTGATGAGGTTTGAGCAGATGGGAGTCATCAAGCAAAGCTTTGCATGACATTTCACCACTAGGAGATGTCTATGATACAAATCATGCCAAGAGATATATATATATATATATATATATATATATATATATATATATATATATAAACACTTAAGACAAAGTAAAAATCATTGCAGCGTAAGTGAGAGAATAAGTGCGAGTTGTTCTTCCAACGTTGCTTTAGAATGAGCCCTATAGCAATGCTGTGGTTCACTGCCAATTAAATGTGAGCATCAGCTTTACTAATTACCAGTAGAATTCACGTCGTTACTTCATACTGAACTATGATGGCGCTTAAAACGATGGTAATTACCTGTCAATTGGACGTAATTGACAATAACAACAGTAGTGACTGTGCAGATGAGACCGGGACAGACATGTCAAGGGTTCTCCAGACGGGGCTGATGGGTAGACATACTGACAGCTCTGATTTAATGGACCAGAGACTTCCTTCCACATGTTTATCCTCTCTTTCTCCATTACTCTTCCTCCTTACATATTCCTTACATCCTCTTTCGTCTTTTTTCATTCTTCATTTTACTTGCAGTCTCCTTTTGCAGTTGGCAGCACAACAGGACTCTCCGCTATCACTTCCCTATTTAATTGGAGCATTAATCTTATTATTTTTTTCTTTCTCTTTTTCTCTTTCGCTGACAGAGAGACAGGTCAGTGACAGCTCCCACTGTGTCAGTGCACTGGACTGTCTGCACTCCTCCCTTTCCTTTCACACAATCTGTTAGCTCCACACTAGGGCCATTCATTATTGATCAGAGCCATGGCCGCTGCATGTCCACGAGGCCGGCAGCACCATTTCCATCAGGAATATTTGAGGCCATGAAGTCATTCAGTGAGAGATTCCTGGAGAGACGCACGTCTCGTGTTGTATGGCTGTGGGCGCTGAGGGGCTCACGCTGCTTGTGTGAAAAATGAACATCTTGCCCACAGTATGTCACAGTAAGAGCCTGGGGCTAAAATACCAGAGAATGAAGCAGGATGACACTTCCAGTTAAACACACAGCGCTGGCTATACTTTGAGTCTGTGTTTAGTGTAATCTAGGAATTATACTAACAAAAAGGTAGAATTGTTATAGTAATTTGGTAATACTTCACTGCATTTACATGTTGGAAATTGACCAAATGTGTCAATGGTGATTTCTCTATTACAGGGCAGCTTCTAAAAAAAAGGATCCAAAAAAGGGGTTTTACAGAAATGCCCTAAAACAGGGATTCTCAAATCTGGACCTTCCTGCAGAGTTTAGCTCTATCCCTAATCAAACACATTAGAAGTTCATTAGAAAATCAAAAGGTAGGTGAGTTTTTGATCAGGGTTGGAGCTAAACTCTGCAGGAAAGAGAATCTCGTGATCCAGTTTTGAGGATCCCTGTCCTAGAAGAACAATTACAGGTTCCCCAAAGAACATTTCAGCTAACCATTAGAATATTTGAAAATTCCAATATCATTTTCAAACTTTCATTTGAAAATTGAGCAATTAGTGCTGCACAGTGTGCTTCTATAGGCTATTTAGGATTTATTTCCCACCTCTTATATTCATACTTTTTCTTGACTATTCTTTTCATTAAAAACTCTCCAGGCATATTGAGTTATGGTGCTCATGCAGGTGATTCAGGTTTGAGTAGAGCTTACAAAGTTTCCATTTATCTTCTCTTATTCCAATAAGTTTATGTCTCCCCACCATTTATTAAAAAGTGTCAAAGGCCAAAAAAAGGGATCCCATGTGGGGTAACTAGAAAAACAAGACTTGGTTATTGATCATGACTACAGATAGTGTACACTAAACCAAGACTTCATTCCCTTTTTAAGGTCACTTTGCTGTTGGGGAGTGTAACATTTAAGACACATCTGAAACAGCTTTGACATCGCTGTGCAGCGGCCGCTGTTCTAGGAACAGTCGTGATTATCCAGCAGCGTGTAGGTCGAAGGCAAGTCACGACAGGGAAAATCTTCCCTTTTGAAAAGGTCACAGGCCTCTCCTTTTGTTTCATGTCAGGATTTATCCACACGCACATAGTCAGCGAGCAGCCCACTATATTTCTATCTGCTTTCAGATAGGGATGGATGAGTAAAAGAGACCTCCACAGACTGTGACACGCTATTGTATAATATCTCTGGATTAAAACGGCATAACACGGTTCATGTAGACCACAACATCCTGTATCATTAAAGAGTGAGTGTGGCTTCCTGAACTGGGTTATAAATGATCAGCTGAAGGTCCTTATGCATCTAGCATTAATCAGTCATGTGGCAGTATGAGAGGAAGCGGGGCTGCTTTATAGCCGTGTTGAGACTCCCTGTGAATCTAAGTGAGCTCCACATCCTGTTCTATAGCTATACATTAACCTGCAGTTCATTAATCACACGGCTCTAATTATCTCAGCAGCAGCAGCACGGGCGCAGATAACCGCACTAGGTATGTCGGTACGCACTACAGATGTTTCCAAAACCTAGCTGGCTGCCTTGTCTTCTACGGCAGCATCCTAATTGAAACATTTCTCATACTGCAGGTGGCAGATTTGAAATGCCCTACATAAGCAAAAAAACAAAAATAGCACTACTCGCTTGATTCCAACAGAGTTTGACATTAACATGTAAAAATGTTTGTACAGAGGTTTGTGCATACACATGGTTAGTGAATGAGACTAACTGTCTATATAGGGCGGCTTGCTAGGTTTTGGAACGGTTTACATTTTTACATACACTGGTGTCGCAGTCGGGGTTTGTAAATGTGAAATCCAATATAGATGGTCACAAACACTTTGTATGGTGTATACTGACAACAGAGACAGCCGTACAAGACACAAGCCCCCATCAACTCAAACTGTCAGTGAAGAAACGTGCAGAAGGAAAGCGGCTCTATATGGCTGAGGGTGAAAGAAGAGGAGTACAACCGCAGAAGCCCATCTGTTGTCTAAGACGAAGTCACCCTCTCATTTAGACTTGGAAATATCTGGACTTGTGTTCTCAAGCCCAAAGCTCTCTTCTGGGACATGAATTTGAATATTGGTATAAACAAGCGCACTTGTGTCTGCTGCCACGCTGTAGAGAAAGAGAGAAGGAGACCCATACTGTCTGATGTCCCCAAGGAGGATACATCCTACACATGGCCATATGCCAGAGTTACAAAGACGCGTCCAGGAGTTTATCAACAAACTTTGCATAATTACAGCAAACAGATGCGGTCATTGCTAATCACATACCTGTACATCTGCTTGGGTCTTCAATACACGTTCTTAGCGTTTTAGTGATTTACTCTATGAATAAAAGGCGAATGCTGAAATACCACAAATGTCTAAAATTATCAAAAGATAGATGGTAATTACTACAGTAAAACGGAGTGCAACAACATGTCTGTATCAAGATCTAAGGACACACCTGATTTTACCGCCCGTTTCAAGTCAACTTGAAAATTTATAAATGTTATTAAATTAATTATTTTAAGGGAATTAATTTTGCACTCTTAACAAGAAGGCAAAAAATCAGATTAACTCTTATTTATTTAAAAAGACTCCCAGATAGACCTCTAGACAAGGGGACAGACAGGGCAAATTTCAAACCCACACAAAAACAGCATGAGGTTTCAATCAGTGTTTGACCATAAAGAGGTAATATGCAAATTGGGAGCAGATAGGAAGAACGTAGAGGGGTGGAGGGAGTCAGGGGAAGTAAAGCACTTGACCCTTTTAAATATTAAGTATCAGGGCCCCTATCTACAGCCATCAGCTCTTATTGATTGAGCATGAATGTGGACTACATACACACACATACACACAATCAGTCACATACTCACAGAGCCCTGTATCCCCTTTATTCTGACCTCTCTCCCTCCGCTGTGCTGCATGGCAGTTTTAATTGCTGCGGTCAGTGCTATAACCCCATGGGGTCATTTCAATTAAACGGAGTATCTAGAGAAGAGCGAGAGACAGGGAAGTCTTTACTTGTGTCTCAGCCTGAGCCCATTATTCGACTCCAACTGGCTTGCACACACACATACACACACACATTAGCCATAACAAATGAACACAGATCCAGTAGCCCTTATTTAAATCAGAGGAAACCACTCTATGAGTGAAAGCTCATTCAGTGTTTGTCACTTAACACTTATCAGGCTTTATTTGGGAATCTAATGGGACAATATATTTGTTATTTCATTACATCTAGACTATATCTCATGCTTTATTTGCATTCCCATGACAGGAACTGTTGTAATATTAACACTTACCTTTGCATCTATAAATCAAAATCTTCATTCATATGCAACATTCTACAATATTAATTCACGCTGGCGGTCGCACACAGGGGACGATTAACGACTCAATCTTCATAATCAGCGTCCATGCAAAGAAAGGCTGGAAATGAGAGAGACCTCATGCATGTATAACCTTATCACACGCTTGCATGATGTGCTCCACACACCCCGAGGTGACAATCAACACAATCATTTCTCTTCCCATTCAGCCTGACCTTCAACCTTCGAACTGTGGGGTTGATCTTGTGACACAGGGGTTGAATGTGTCTAGATCGGTCATGGCTTTAGGCGGAGGGCCTGACGCTGTGTGTGATTAAATAAACAAGGACATTTTTCCCGGTCGGCTTTTGAAAAGAGTCACTAGACGCCCACTGGGCCTTTGAGTGGGATCAGGCTCCTCCACACTCTGTGATCAGCTGGCTGTTGCAGGGCAGCGGTCAAACTCTGTGATCGGCTAGAGAGGTCTGAGAATTCTGGCCCACAGGACACAAATCAGAGACTCAATCAAACACTACAGAAGTTTGGAAAAGACATGGTCTGCATCTGTATACGAACTTTTCCAGTACTGAGCACAGAAAACAGCTGGAGTAGGATCAGATTCTTCCATTTGAACTGAAGGGAATTATAAACCAGAAACACAGCTTCATATCTTTAGCTCAAAGATACAATACATTTTTTTTTTTTTTTTGCAAACAGTCATAAAGTCTATGTTCTTTAATAATGTGCATACATATATAAACAAGTATACAGTTTCAAAGTATAAAGATAACTATAAAGATGTAAGCGTCCACAAGAGTGGACAATATCATTTGTTATTCTAGGTGCACGATAGTCTGCTGATTTAAATTCACAAGCTCATTATAACCAGATTGATGCTGATTGGCTGTCAATGTTTGTATCGTACATCAGATGGAAAATAAATTCTGAAAGTGATTCCAACGATATTGTTTCTCTGTGCCTTTATCGTTAAAGCTGTGGTGTGGATTCTGCTATTCTTAAATATTGAGAATTTTTTTTTAACTATATCTTTATGGCTATCTTTTTAGCTATCGTTCTTGGTGTGAATGAGGCTTAAATCTGCTTTAATATTTCCAAATGCTTTTTTGGTTGTCTGTGACCATGAGAAAATAAAATAAATAAATATCAATCTTTTTTTCTCCTTTTGGATGTTGTCGATGGCATTTTATCTTGGTTACACTCAGTTTCCGCTCCTGAAAAGACACAACTCAATAGAAATATGAAAGTAGGCCCTGTTCTACAAGGAGGGAGGGGATTACAGGGAGGAGGAAAAGGAAAGACTAATACATGTCTACATCTATCTTGTTAAGCCCTAATCTGTTTTCACTTGTATGAGACAGCGTCGTCTTTACCTATTTTTCTTTCTTCAGCACATAAAAACGTCCGTAATAGGATTTCCCAAATATTACACCAGGATTATTATAGGCTTCCGGAAGGCTTCTTTGCCTCCGCTTTCGGAGCATCCAAAGGACTAGCATGCTTCATCATTCATAATGCAGCTGAGACACAACGGAAAAGCAATCAGCTCAGAGTTCACATTTCTCGAATCCGTCACTGTAATCTAAGTCATCTGTTGTGCCAACACAATGGGGAAATGCATGCATAATCCATCCTTTAATCGATAGGGGAGGCCAGACGTGCGCTATTAAAGCTACCTCATCAATCATAACATATTTAACCTCTGTAGGCTCAGATTGTGCACCCCTCTCCCCCTCTATCCCAGCATTCCCTGTGATCCTCGCTATTCCCACAAACTTCATAGTGCCTGGCACAGAGGGTGATGACTGGGAGGCAGAATGTACGTCCCAATGGAGATACTTATGGCTATACGGTGGAACCACAAAAGCCCATTTGCGGTGTCCAGAGCCTTGCCCAATCTGGGCAGGTCAGTGAGGTAAAAGACCCCTTCTCGTTCTCCATGCTGTTTTTGCCTGGGGGAGGCACTCAAGAGCTTCAACCCCCTCCCCAAGGAAAGAAGCTCATCAAGTAAGTCAATACTGTCTTTCATCCCTGGATATGAGCCGTCTTAAAACATGTATGAGCCCAGGAGCCATTCTGCCTGCAGGAGGCCAAACGAATGACCCGGGACTAAGTGGAAAAGGTTTTACTGGATTAGGGTTAAACATTTCACTCATCAACTAGCATTCCCAATCCCAGCCCAATCATTCATCTACTTCCCACAACCTGTTCTCACCATTTACTTCTAAACATGCACCCATAAATATTTAAACTTGAAGTGTGGAAATGTTGCACCATTTCAGACACTAAAATGTAATACTAATTAGGAAATAAATGTGTTTGCAGTGAAATGGTGCAGTAGAGATTCACTCTCAGATCTGACACAGACCTGGCCTTTCTTTACAGTATCTTAGCAAGCGTTTAAAGCTTCCGCAGGTTTGTTTTAAAACATATACCGGCCATTTCCTTAGGACGTACTTTAGGGCAATGAATCTTTGATGAACTGAAATGGCTTTATCCCTCAAACAGCTGCCAGGGCACGAAGGGCTTTTAGTGTTGCAGAAGTGCGACTAAATGAGTTTCTAGAAATGGACAGATGATGGGAGAGTGGTGTGGATATGGCGGATAAAGAAGTTGTCTGTGTGGTCCTATGAGGATAATGAACAGGACTGATACAGTATATATTACATGAACACGAATAAGTTACTTGAACTTTGAGTGCACAAATAATTTCCAAACTCAAAAAGGTGAGAAGGGTTGTCCGGGGTACAGTTCATGTGACTTTAATCCAGTCGTGTCAAAACTACAAAGTAAAAATGGATGTGTCTCCAACCAAGCTACCAAGAAAAGTGTGGAAACATCCCAGGATGATCCATTGTCTGCAATATGATGGACAGCAAGCTAATAATGCAGATGCAGACAAGAACCTTCACATATTCGCTCATTGTCTGAATAATGAAATATGGGTGGAAACAAATGAGGGACAAAAAACAGACGGATACGGAGAAGGAATAAAGGACCAGGCCTAGAGTAATGATGAAACAGACCCCCTGCTTAGCTACGCATTAATCATTAAAATACAAAGGAGCTCTGAGACAGACAGGCAGCAGACGCAGCCTTAACTCCATTTTACACGCACTCTTCTGAGCACTCATTTTGTTTCTCACTTTCTATTGGACCCTCTTTCCCTCTCTCTTTGTAACTCCTTGAGAATGATCAGTGTTCTGCCTTCTCTCCTTAAGTGCCACCATTACAGCATGCCTTTATAGCTTTTACTGCATTGATTGATCAAATCAATACGTCATCCTCTGCACTGCTTTGGAGACAATACATTAAGAGCTTCTTACAGAAGTGTTTCAAAAGTAATACAGCCATTTTCAGGGCATACAAATTGGTGGCAAAGCAGAAGTCAGTGTAAGATCATCTCCATTTCGATTGTTTTTGTGGTTGGGCAATCTCTCTGTCTGTGTTATATAAGTATTTGTGTTTATGATATATTGCATAGAGTCTGCATGAGATTTGCATTATCGCCACTTCATACCTTTCCCGGCGTGTCTTTCCCATGAGCCCCACTAAGACTGATTGCAATCTATTGGCTGCAAAAACATCATGCAATACATCTTACAGTGCTGTAGCATTCTGCAACCACATGTACTGGGATCATAATCTCTGATAAGAAAATAAATATCGATTTCACTTTTATACACCGTTTACAACCACAGTGGGAAATGCAGGAGAGACTTGTTTCTCTATTCATTCTGAGATGACTAACCACAAGTATGTTAGGGAGTTATATGGTGCTGATGTACTGTAGTATTCTACAAACTAGGACTGGATATCTTTTATAAACTGCATCTTGACACTAAACACTGCAATGTGCCATAATATTATAACTGAACGAGAACTGAAACTTCACCAAATGTGGATATCAAATTGGAAACAATTTTCCAATTCTCAAATATTTGCACCATAAGACTGTAATGAGAAACATTGTTTTGGAGTTGCACTGCAATTATCCATTTACTGTACTGTAAGTGTGTGCATGTTTGTATAATTTTTAAAAGAAATTAAAAACTACATTTCCAAGAACGGTTTTCTTGGGGAAAAAAGTGGATACAATTTCAAAAATATGGGTTGTAATAATTAAAATATCTGTTTTCTATTTTAATAATTGCAATTTATTTATGTCATGACAAAGATGAATAGCTGAATCTTCAGTAGTCAATAATGTATTTTACTTTATGATTCAATAGACACTTTCCTACAGACACAAATGCACTCATGGTTCTCTATCTCTCTTTTCTGTCTTTCTTTCCATCGCACACAAACATGTTGTACAAGTTCAAAGCACAGCTTCTACACTTACAAGTCAGTGCAGACCTTGCACTTTCAGCAGATCAATGATCCCTCGTGGCTCATTTAATACCTCTCCCACAATCAGTCTTTCTTAGCCTCTCTTGCTTCCGAACTTCTCCCCTCTCCCAACATATTATCTCCCACTGCAGCATTTTTACCTTTCCTTCCACCTTTCCTCTGTCTGTGTGCTGACTCAGGTCTGCGTGGGGTCAGATGCTGATGGTGGCCATCAGTAGCATGGTACCCCTGAAACGACTGCACCCCCAAACATCTGCTCCTCGTGAAAAGGAGGGGGCTCGATGATTGATGAACTTGTAAAAAAGGCCCGAGGTCAGTGATGTATGAAATCTCATCACTTATTCATACGAAAGGGAGCAAAATGAGACAGGATGAGAAGGCTCCGTCTCGCAAATAAGAACCCGAAGAGCGAGGCGGCGGGACTCCACCCTTGAGCATTTTTCTTAAACAAGCCCCTGCATCAGAGCCCTCTTCAGAGCCATTAAAACCCATTAAAACTGAATGGCATGCACAAACGCTTAGACAAACCATTTATGCAAGGGAAGAACAGCACAAGCAATTGACAAGCTTGTCATGTCATTGAAACGACTGCACTTTGGAGTAATCTGGCGGACCCATTCAAAGGTTTTTAGCAGACATTTTGCACATGCATTCACACACTCTTTGCTTGTTGAGATGCAACAAAGGAGTGGCCTCCGTTTTTCTCTTCCCCATTTACAGGTTGAATTAGGATTCAGAGATAGGCCGTTCGACTCATTGTGGGTGCTGAGTGGGGTTCACTCATGCATGGTTGCGATATTAGTGTGTGTGTGTGTGTGTGTGTGTGTGTGTGTGTGTGTGTGTTCTGTAGCCCACAGTGGAGATGAGATGTCTCTGATCCAGAAGGAAACAGATCCAACACTCCCTAACAAAAGCAGGAAAAAATTCAACACACCCACTTCACGTCACACATATTTAAAAAGAAAAGGAGAAAAATCGGGGACGGGAAGACGAAGCTGGCAGGAAATAATGAGCAGTGTATATTCAAAGACAGATTAAACAAATGTTGGCTGCTTAGTTGTAATTAAACATTGTGCATAGTGGCGTTCCAGCAAATAAAACACTGGCTCAGGCTCCGCTCTTCCTTTCAGTAGGGCCGCAGGTGGCGAAATTGGCAGTAATTGTTCTAATTGTTGGCAGTGCTTCCAGCTTAAGATATGTAGCTCTGTTCAATCAGCTGGGCAACTGGGAAAGAAACGGGATGGAGAGACTGAGAGGAGCCGGGCATGTGTGGAATGGAGGGATGAAAAGATACAGAAGGGAGGAAAGACGCAAAAATTCTGTCCAAGTGTTTACTGGAGGCCAAAAGAATTTCCCTGGCTAGCCACTAAACTGGAACAAGGGGACTGTCTAGAGATGGAACGATTTCTACTGCGCTATTATTGAATTTTTTGAACAAATGCATCAGGTGGGCACATCTCACCCACAATTTCCTATTTTGAGGATAAATTCAGACATTCAGAATTTTTTATTTATTTTTTAATTCCCATTAAATTCCCATTAAAGGGATATATTTGGCAGCCAAAAAGATCTATTGTCTATTGTTAGACAAATCAAATTGCTTTTCAATGTAACAAATCCACACAATCCAAATTGAACCTGCTAAAACAATCCCTACTGAAATGACTGAACAAATTTGCTGAACAAGTTAATAAATGAACAGTATTATTAATATATATATTGCAGTAGTAATAAATTAAATATTTTGGTATTGTAATAATAAGTAATGGAGCACAAACATGCTCAGCTATCATAATTATTATTTTTTTTACCATGATAAACATAGCTATATTCCTAAAGATAATCAAAAATAATAATATTTCAGCAAAAGGGTGACTTTTCTTTTCATTTTCATTTTAAAAGATTTGAGACATTCACCCATGCTCATCTCTGGGTCTGTGATGGTAAAGAAAGAGGGGAAGGAAAAAGAAAGAGTGAAAGTTAAAAGCACTCATTGCATCAGACACAGCTCGAGTCTGTTCCGTCATACTCCCCAGCCTGATGCAGCAGTCATTAGAGACTAACACATCATGTTGCCCATGGCAAACAGTGGATGCCAAGTAAGCTATGCTGCATGTGTGAGTGTGTGTGGTGTAATACCTAATGTTTTTTCTTTCCCACAAGACTGAGAATGAGTCTGGGATGACGCAGCACCTGCTAGGTGTGAACAGATGACATACGCTATGATATCATCAACAAGGGACTCCACAGACGTAAATCGAAACAAAACGTCCAACGATAGTTATTTACTGAGAAACTTCTCCACCGCGCAATTCTGCAGACAGGAGGAGAGGCTCCAGGCGAAGGTTTGTCAGGAATCTGTCACGACTCTCTCCCAGGCTACACCTGTACACCGCATGTTTCTGTCCGTCCCTGCGTGCCAGTCTCCACAGAGACAAGCATGAAGTGTGTAGAATGGCATGCTGGGATTTGTGTGCCACTGTGAATTCCTGACAGTTGTGTTTGTGTGCGAAGTGCCATGTTATCCCTCAGAACTGCTGATAAAGGGGTTGAGCAGTGTGTATCTGTGACTGAGCTAAAGGCAGGAGAGAGGAACTTCTCTATTCTGAACGAGTGCTATTGCCATGGAAACAGGGGCAGTAGAAAGTAAGTTCAAGGTTAAGAAACTTGTTTTCCTTCGGTCTTTACACAGATCTTGTTAGTCTGCAATGAACCAAGTTGAAAAATGGTAATACCCCGTGCAGCTGAAATCTGGACATTTCTTTTGGCTGGATCAGTGCTATTTTTTTTATAAGGAATGACCTATTTAAATAGTCCAGGAATGCACTGCTCCACCTGTGTACCGTGCTGGAAGAAAGAGACATTAGACAAGGAATGGGGAGAGACCTGCTGGTCTCAGGTGTAAAGGTGACGCAGGTGAAAGCCACGCTCTATTGACCTCACTGGTGCTTTCAGCCATGCAGGTGCAGTATGAGCTTACTTAGAACACTCAACTTGCAATTTAATTAAAAAAGGCTAAATATTAAACCCTGTTTAATGACTCTTGCTTAATTTAATTATTCAGAAATGCTCATATTTTACAGCTTCATGTATTTAATGGAGGACTTTGCTACAACCATTCATAATCTAAAATTCATTATTAGCTTAAAGACTCCAACGCAACTAAGTCGATTTCAAATGTGAATCAGATGAATTATGTATATGTACAAGGCTCATATAATCAGTTCGCTTTTGAGCAGTTCTACAAAAATGCATTTATGCACCCGTTCATTTACATCATGCTAATTTCCCCTATGCAAAATTAAATAAACTTCGTAAAACCTCATATATGTGTTTTGGATTTGATGAAACCTGACAGTGTTTACAGGAAAACACATGTTCCTGTAAAGCGCATTTGCATTCCTTTAATTTCCAATCCTGCATGTTCCAGCTCTCACTGCACAACCCAACACTCTGTCTATTCCGCCCCAGTGAGCTTGATGGTGTAATTTGTTATTTGTTGGGCTGTTTTTCTGGTTCTCTGCTGTTGACAACCCTAAATAATTCAAAATCAACTGAGCAAAGTTGTTTATTTGTGGAGGTGACTCTCTCCCCCACCCCTCCTTCTGTTCTCTCTTCCCCCTTCTCTTTTTTCCTCCCTCTTTCTCCATCGCTCTCACGAGTGTCAAGAAAAAATCCCTCCCCTCTCTGATTCAGGTGCAGCGGCTTTTATAAAGAGCAACAAACACGGTCTCTCTCTCTGTCGTCTGTGCTCCAGTAAGATGGCTTCCAGCTAAGACACAACAGCTCATTTCTCACTCATACAGTTCAGCTGAGCAGATTCGTAGCGCGCAGCTGCGTCTAACATAATGCATTGAGAACCATTATGACAAGCTTCCACACACACACCAGCTGAGTGTTTGACATGAAGACTGCAGTCAAATATATTTCAAATATAGCAACCAAATCTATACTTATGATTAAAGTAAAAAATAAATTAAATAAAATTACTTTAAAAATATACTCCTGGACCTAGTGTGCAGAATTCATCAGTGCACGTCATTTCAGATATATATTTCAATATATATTTCATGCAAGTTCATTAATGCACATAATTTCAAACATGAATTGCATGTATATCTTTGTAATCTTTTATAAAAAATAAAGAGTAATATTTAAAAAAAAAAGTTTTTGAAAGAAGTCTCTTTTGCTCACTAATACTGCATTTATTTACTAGTATTATCAATGTTAAAAACAGTTGAGCTCTTTAATATTTTTGTGGAAATCATGATATATATTTTTCAGGATTCTCTGATAACATAAAGTTCAAAAGAACAGCATTATTACAATTATTTAAAAAACATTACTGTCCTTTGAATTTTTGTATAATAAATTGTTTCACATCAAGTTAATGCTATAAAATGAGTAAAGTAAAATGAGTTGCCAATAGCATTTCTTGTATAATATATGAAAACATCATCTTGTAACATACCACAGTTTCCTTAAACAGCGTTCTTGTTTAACTAAATTAAGGATTGCCAACAAGAAGCTGAATGGCACAGCTACATGAGGTCATCTCGGATGCTGGTGTTTAATCATCCAGACTCATTCATCCCTTCATCTCCTCTCGTTCAGGTAGGTCCCTGGGCCCTGGGGCAGATCTAATGGCCTGGGTACGGCAGGGGGGCAGGAGGCCACATGTCTGGGAGGATTTACTGGGTCACTGGGCTAAAGAGTCTCAGCACCGGCACCAAAGGCTCACTGCAGAGTTCAGAACCAGTCAAAGAAATGAGGATGCATGAAAAGAGATGGGGATAAGCAACTAGTGCTTAACTGATCTGAGATTTTCATTAACTGATGCTGATATATCAGGTTGGCCAATGGAAAATTGAATGCTTATTGTAATAAAAGCAAATGATATGTAAAACAAATCGTTGACATATGAACCCTTAACACAATATTTACTCAAATTACTAAAAAACTGAATCCAGAAATGGTTTACTGTCCACTGACAGGGTAATAATTGTATTACCAGATTAAATTTTATGTCTTCACTCTACCATCCAATCAAATGATAGAAAAGCACATGCATTGTTATAGGGTTAATTGTCACTCTCACCCAAGACTAACATCTAACATCTGTCTAATGTTGAATTAACACCTGTGCTTACCATTTGGCAAGGCAACGTTGGCATGCTGGCATTCACTCAAGGACATCAAGGGGTTAAAGAGAAGAGATGCATACACAAACACACAGCCTTCCCAATTAGCTGTAGGCATGAGCATCAGTGCTAGTGAAACATTTAATAAGGTATCAAGTTTCCACGCCGATCAGAAGCAGATGATATCAGTGTGTTTACGCCAGGCTTTCACAGGGCTGCCAGACGTGTCAAGACCCACGGGCAAATTGATTTATTACATTACGCCGTTCCAGCGTGCAAAGCGCTGTATGAAGGCCTCGTCGATGAAATTGTTTATAGACATTTCTACCCAAATAAAGCAAAACCCACTTGTTCAGTGGAGCGTGAACTATTAAGACAACATGATTTCTCTAAGGCTCAATAAATGCCAAGTAGCGTTTTACCTAAAATTACTCATTGATCTCTGAAACTTCAGTTTAAACTTGCTTGGACACAGGAAACAAAATGGCTTCAGTGTAGAAAAAAAATGTAGGGATAAAAGGGAAAGGGTTTCAGTCAAAAGCAGATCAGTTACTTGGGTGTTAGACATCTACACAGCAACAAACTCAGAATCATCCCACTTAAATCCTGTTGCATGAACTCGGGTAAACACAGAGATTCCCTGAGAGGCTGTATTGGCTGACTGCAGGTACACACAGCACTCTTGGGGAGGGAGAGATGTCTAAACAAGACTCACAACAGGACAGTACAATCCAGTCCAATTAGAGAGCCACAGTTGCACCCCTGTAAAACAGGTTTAACAAAAACCCCACTGACAATTTCATTTAAAATTGTATTTAAAGTGAGGTAATATTTTATATAGAGATAGAGCCGGACCGATATATCATTTTGACGATTTTTTTGGCAGATATGAGCCTGTCGCAGATATATCGGTATCAGCAAATTATGGCACTGATTTGAATTTTTTTTTTTTACAGAACATAAAATGCATATAAATGGTGTAATCATGTAGTTTGTTCAGCAGAGCACGCTCCATTGTTTGCTACTGTCGAACTGGATGAAACGCTTTAAAGCTTAAGTGTATGGAATACCATTGACATTTTGAATGGCCATATTTCCGTAACGGCACAGCAGATCCGCACCAAATTCGGGGATCCCTTCAGCTCGTGTGGAGGGCGGCATTAGGGCTTCTCAGGATGAAGGGACTCCCCGAATTTGGTGGTGATTGGCCGCCGTGTTTGCTAGAGAGTTACACCAGCCAACACTTTCCCTTCAGTAAGTAGGTTTCTTGTTCAGGCAGCATCAATCAAGTGTTGCCTTACTCGACCGTGCCCTGTGCCCTGCGAGGTGGACTTTACTTGATATTATGCCATGTTTCCAGTTCCAAAAGAATGTACCCGTTACATTCCAAGAGCATTAACGTGAGACGTGAATTTAAATTTTATTTATTTACAGATATTATTTTACGGTATATTATGTCAAACTTGTGAAGACAGTAGCGCAAATCCGCAAATGAATGTTCCGAAAGTGAAATAAACTCAAACTGAATAAAGTTGAGTTGAATTGAATTGAAATAAACTTGAATAAACATCCACTTTATTGTTCAGTGCAATGATTTCAGACTCATTTGGGATAAAATTTATTGTTCAATTGTTAATTGCCCTGGCTCCATTACATATCTTTGTCATGTCATTATAAGTGTTTGATCACTACATTAGAGTGATCATTGCAAAAATGTATTTATGTATATATTTTCTGTTTATGTATTTACACTGTATCCTATAATTAGTAACAGTCAAAAGTTTGGACACACGAATGGGGATGTTTCCAAACTTTTTACTGGTATTGTACTATAATATACACAAAGAATATTGGCCGATATATATAAACATCAGCCTTTTTTTACATTTTCTATTATCGGTATCAGGCCCAATTTTTATAACTTCAATTACTGTCATTCATAATGCCTAACTAATAAGGAGTGGAAATAGCTAATAAGCCTATAGGCTGCAAAAATCTGAAAAAAGGCCAGCAAAAATCACTTGGTTCTTCAAGAATGTGTCACTGTGTAATGTCTCCAGTGGTCGAACGATATTAAGATTGCATGTAAGTGAGAATCATGGTGCATGACTGCAGTGAAGATGCAGATCACAGAGCCTTTGTGGTGCAGAGACATGAGACAGCATTACAATACATCACAGAGCTCGCTCTCTTTCTCCACTATTCCTTTTCTGCAGATCTTTATGTTTTATCATTTTTCTTTCTCTCTTCTCTCTCCATACGAGTCTCTTTCTCTCTCTCCATAAATGGTCAGTTTTAGGCAGTGAACAAGTGCAGTTGAACAGAGAGGAGATGAATGTCTGGCTGTGTTTGTCCACCCTGCCTGAGTTACAGTCTTTTAAAACCTGCTGCACTGTCAGAGGAGCTACAGGATAAATCTCAAATCAGACACCAGCCCATTGATCAGACCGAGCATGTGTGTATGTGTGTGTTTTCCTGCTGCAGGTTGATGACAATGCTAGTGGAGGCAAACGCCATGTTCTCCAGAGAGACTGTGGGAGAGGAAAACCCCCTCAGGAGAACTCCCAGCTCCCTCATATTCCACAACACGCAGTCCCTGCTGAGACCCCGTAACCTGGAGTCAACCCCACATGCACTACTGTAACTTAGTTTAAGGGTAGGTAAATGTAAATTTTAGTGGAAAGATTTGGATATGTCTATTGTGTTTCCATCCAAAGTTTCCAGGTGAAGGAGCAAGCCTAGACATGGCACGGAATAACACACATGTGCACATACACACGCGCACTCATGGGTGTTTAGTCCACACGTCATCAGGGTGACCGCAGAAGGAAACTTACTGCCTCCGTAGGGTGAAAGGGCTCTCCTGATCTGATATGTTTCAAACCCACACAGACGTACAAACTCAAACCCATTTACAAATATAATCGGCAATGTCGAATCTACTTGACAACTTGACAAACAAATCAAATAACCAAAACATTACTCACCCTCATATTTTTCCAAACTTCCAAACATATGTTTTTACATGGTTTGAAGAAAATGAATGATGCATATCAATAAATACACAATACATTTTTATTCTGGAAGTTTTCTTACTGGCCAGTAATCAATTGTGAGCAATAATAATAGTGATCCTTGCCTTATGAAGCACAAATAAATATATATAACGGCTAGCCTCACCTAAGTCCAATGATGGAGGAGGAAGAACAAAGAGAAAGAGAAAATGAGGTAGAAAGAGACTGGCAGGTGAGACTGAAGGAGAGACAGGTGCATAAACAAACAAAAGCTTCATAAACATTGCCAGAAACACAGACACAAAGAAAGCTGCACACGTGAACGCCTGCAATGAAACGCAGCAAACCAGAGTGCTATGGTGACAAAGACGTAGCATATGCTTCCAGCGTGTGGCATCTGGAGAAGTCTGGTGCCAAACTCTACAGGTCGCAGAAAACACACACACTCACAGGTCACACCATTTGAGACTCCTCTTCAGGGGACGGCTGATGATGTATATGTGTGTGTGTGTGTGTATGTGTGTGTGAGCTTAAGGCATCAACAGAATGAAGGACAGTGAAAATAAAAGAGCGTGTACAATGTGATTAGACTGGCATCAGTCCATTAAGATGAAAAGGAAACAAGACTTTGAGCTCTGATGTTTGAGATCAGGTGTGCACGTTGCTATGGCACTAAAAGATGATGGTTTTGGGTTCTGTTTGTTGGTTGTAAAATTTAAACCAAAACAAAATAAAATAAAATCAATAGACATTGTTCAAAACAGGAAATAGTGAGTTCATCCAAAAATAACTGAATTAATTCCTCCTATTGTAGCTCCAGCATATGAAAACTGAAGCACCAGCACGAAAATGTGTAAAAGCTGTCGCCAAGATGACAGGGTGGGTGGTTGCTGAGGAGATCCGCATGCTCAGCACTAGTAATAATAATGCTTGCTTTGGTAAACACCACTAATCAGTCTATATGCTATGTGATTGGTCTATAAAGACTTGACAAGCTCAAAGAGAACCAACAATTTCACACTCGCACACACTCAAAAACCCACATATTCACACAGCAAGTGTTTCTGAGGCAAGGTGGCAGACAAACATTGGAGCTGAGATGGAAATAAGACAGAAAGGCAGACAAATTAAGAAACGGAGCGAGGGCGAGAGAAGTGGGAGCACACAGGGCAGAATCAAGCATGATGAAGCTCTTTTTACATAAATGATTTGAGGTCGAAAGAATGGCTGTCTCTATTCCTGTCTTTTTCTCATCGTTCTTCCAGCAGGACGGGTACAGTTTGTTGATCTCTCTTCATTAATAAGCACAGGCTGGAAACTTTCCAACAGAGCGCAATTATTCAGTGTAGATGATATGAAGGGTGTATGTGTGCACAGGAAGTGTAAGTGTGGATATACTCTCATTTAGCGGCCAACACGAGTTCAAAGCCATTAAAGCGATGCTCGTGTCCTGCACTCTGCTCTCGGGGTAAGATCGTATGCAGCTGCTGCGATATTGAACCATCTCAGTCGTATGGTCACCGACCTGCACTTTAGAAGCAGACGCGCACGAGTGTCTGATGTATAGACGTGTGTGTGTGTGTGTTGAGGAGGTGTGCTAATGCACACATGGGACTGAGGGTAAGTGGCCCGGTGTCGTTCTTGGGTAATGTAATGTCATAAATCTATGACAACACGAGCAGACACATGGCCCAAACAGACTGTCAGCAACACTAGAGGCTGTCATTAAACACACAGACAACTAGCATATGTGAGAACCCATAAACACATGGCCATACGTCAACCGGCACCTATTTAAAATTCATTCCCATTAGTGTTGAAAGGAACAAAGGAGTTGACGTGCACACAAAGAAATCGCACCCATACGGCTGCATATAAACTTTTTTCCTTCTCTCCTTCTTAGGAAATACTGTAAAAATCGTTTTATGGGAATCCAGACACTAAAACCTTGATCCAAGGAACATTGTCTTGCAACATGAACCATAAAGCCACTTTAAAAACTCTAAACTGATGAAAAAAGTATTTTCAAGAGTGCAAGAGTGCACCTATTTTGAGAAAAAGCACTAACCTAAAGTTCATTATACAGTTGCATAATAAAGATGTTTCAAAATTGATCTCCTCAAGGAACTTGTGTGCCAAGAACTCATCTCTACAGTACAAAGTTGTGATTTTCTCTCAAATACACTTACCAACTATAAAAAAAATCTGCGTAGAAGGCACAGATACTGTGAGGAAAAGTAAAAAAATACAGTTTTCTTTGCAAGGTCATTGAGCTATTCACAGCATGAATCTCTATTTCATAGTGTATTGTTTAGTACTGTGGACTGAAAGAGCTGGATTGTTAGGTTACTGATTTGCATGTACGTGCTGTTTTGGGGTGGGGGTTGAGAGTGTCACTTTATCAAAGTGCTGAGTGTCTATCACTCACAAATATACACTAACAAAAGAACAATTGACCTATCGGTAAGCCCCGCCCCCTTTAGTTACAGTTGCACCCTCAACTACAAAACAAAGAGAGCTGCTCACTGTCTTACAATGTCAGTGTGAAAACCTTGTTACAAGATGTTTTTAAACAATAAGGACTGCCATTCAAGTGGGAATTAAATTTGCCATGGAGGGATATATAAAAGATTTAAAAATAAATATGGTGGGTAACTGGATTCATTTGGAAGCGAGGGTTTACAGATCCCAATGCATATGTGAGAAGCCTCATATTATGTTCGTCAGGATAGCAGATGAAAACATGCAGGATCAACACTGTTCATGTATCGCAGGGTACCATTAAGTTAATTTACATTTAACCATTTCAATATAGAGAGGCACTGAAATGTAGACTTTCGTTTATGTGTTTTTAACCTACACTGTACATGATGTGAGAACAGTCCGCTATTTAGGTTTTAACATTAACATGGACTCACTAACTTCAACATTAACTAGTTTTAGCCAGAGATACCTTGCTGAAGCACAAGATGACATTAACGTTCTGCTTGAGCAGACGAAAAGTGTAACTTAATGAGAGTATGACAACCAGAAAATGAACGTTTTTGTCTTTGTTGGGTTTAGAGTTGAATGCTTAGAGACATTTTGCTCCATTTCGTTTGGGTTTAGGAAATGTAATCAAATAAATTCCATTGCCCATCCTCTCAGAATACCTGGAATCAGTGTTACAAGTAGCCCAGGAACATTGTTTTTCCATTTTTTGCAGCATAAACACCATCAAAATGATGTAAGTTTCAGATCTTCCAGTGTTTCTCTATGGTGCTGAAACCTAAAGATGTCGGAGTTCTGCCCCACGTGCAACTGATACTTGGCTGCCATTGGCTAATCTGCATTAGAGGGGAGGGGCTTACCGATAGGTCAATTACAACAGAGCACATCGGGTTTTAAAAAAAAAACAGCTGTCTTCTGGATCGACAGCGACAACCTTTTCAAACAGACGGCTGACACTTCTTCTAGACACATGCCACTTCCTGTCTGTTTCTGTGGACGCCTACTGTAATCTCTCTATCATGGAGAACAGCTTTCCCCAAAATTACTCTCCAAAAAGTGACACTTTGAGGGTGTCGCTTTAAAAACTCTTGGCTGCGAGCCTCGTGCTTCAATGTCCAAGCAAGAACCAAAAAAAAAAAACGATGGCGAGAAAGTCTACCCTTTTCGAAGCGTCACCTCTCAAGACAAAAAAGTAGGAATGATTCAGCTCTGGCTTGCTCCGTTTCTTGCTCTTTTTTTCAGTCTCTCCTTCTCGTTTCACACCCAGCAACAATGGAGGGGGAAAACAATGCAAAGAAAGGCCACAGTCCATCTCCCAGCAGTACATTTCTCTTAAGCATTTCGGCTGAACTGCCTCATATTGCTTATTATTGTGAAATTGAAAAACAACGTGAGACAGACAAAGAATACTGGCCGCAAATTTCCATCTAAAATCACACTGGTCTTGAGCCAGGATTTGTTCATTTCTTGTGGAACCATTTTGTATTCCAACTGACTTCAGACCTGAACAATGAAAGAACTGAACATGTACCATAACATTTCCACAAATAAATACTGCACGTCACGGGCCTTGTTTTCAGTTCTTATGAGTTTTCACAATGTCATTTGATTCAGATGCTAAATCAAATGCCATATCAAATGATCCAAATTTACCAAGTTATTCAGCATCTGACTCAGCCATCACAAGCTAAAAATGTGTAGAACAGTTCCAGATTGAGCATCCGCTAAAACAATATCAAAACAGTGGGAGAAGAGGATGGGGGGTGTTCTGCAGGAGAAGAATATATTTAATATATTCTCTCCCCTTCAACTGTCTAACTCAGTCTGGCAGTCTGATCATCACACGCATGTATATTTAATCCAGACATTTTGCTAGACACAGTCACAGAACACTGTTAACCCTCTAGCCTGCAGCAGTGTCTCTCTCCAGAGGATTTTCCAGAACCAGTGTCACAGTGGGCTAAAGAAAACAGATGTGGACCTTCTTATAATATGCACATGCACACAGGCAGGAAAACATCAACTGATGTAATAAGTTTGCCTGATTTGAATCTGATTCTTGATATTCATATCCGCAGCTGCACGGCACTTGAGCTGACGGGGTGAGATCAGGACCCCAGCCCCACTCCTGCTGTTAAAAGAGCAACACTATTGCACTAGCCCACTCGCACACTTAACACATCAAAGAGCAGACCACCGCCTTCAGCTTTACAAGATCTGCCCTCATCCTTCCTTCTTTTCTTTCCATACTTTTTTAATGAACTAAGCAAAACTGCAGCTGAACTTGACAGCCAGTGATCAACATGCATTTTCATTGTTGTGTATGTAAAAGAGCAGCTTTGACATTTTGACACTTCTTACAGAAACGCCTTTTGTGTTCCACATGAAAAATGTCTTACACTGAGCTGCATGGTGCTGGGTAAGTGACACCAAATTCATTTTGAAGCAAATGATCTGTGAAAAGCACAGACTGACCAAATTTAGACATGTGAATGTGTAATTTCTCTCGATTTCTGTCACAGAGTTTTAGTCTTGGCTTGGGTGAAAAATTTTCACTTGGCTCGAAAATCTGAGAGGGCAGTTTTTAATGGGCACGAAGCTTCTGGTAGAGGTTTATTGAATACCATGCCAAAATATGCGTGTTTTTGAAGTAGCTCTAAAGAAATAATCTCTGCATTTCTGTTTCTTTCTCCTCTCAGGTCAGATGAGTGACATAAGGCCCGATGTGATCTTTTATTGACCGTCCTGGGAGATTAATCTGTGCGCCAGTGGTGTCAGGTTCGGCCCATATGCAGAATGATCCCACAGGACGAGTGTTAAACCAGTCATTAGCTTCATTTCAATATACTTCTGAAAGCTCTAGGAGATCCAGACGCTGAGACCGAATCTCTTTTGATATCTGCCCTCCAAAAAGAGGAGCGTCGCACCCCTCTGTGCGAGAAGTCGCCTTCGTTAAAAAGGGGGGAACTGAAAGTTGGCAGGCAGCTGAAGGGGTAATTAAGGGAGGGACGCACGTGTCTCGCCTTGAGAGGTCCCCCGGCGAGACACGACTCAATCAAAAGCCAGCTGCAGGTATAAGGAGCTCCTCAGATCCTACTACTGTGTTTAAGTGCAAAGGGTTGATGAGCGTGTGTTTATGTTAATACAGATAACGCTCCAGAAACCAGGGTACAGCTGTACCTTCAACCAAACTCATTAATTATTATGACACATCAAAACGTGATTAATATTTTGGCACGCGTGCGATTCATATCGCACCCAGACACGCATGCGAATGGTGCCCTGGTGAATTGCACAATAATGATGCCACACTGTGCACCATGGAATAAGGAAAATGACACCAGCGTGTTGATGTGTGTGTGTGTCTTGATGTGTATAATTGGAGGAATCTATTGCCCACAGGCGGAAGCCACAAAGGCTAGTCGCAGTGAGGCGGTGTGTTTGGGGAGTGGGCATCTATCCAGAACAGGTGTCCGGATTACGGTTTAATAAAAAAAACACTTCACAATGCCCAGCTTCAACCCCCACTGACACACACCCCATGACACCCCCATAATACACGGACTCTGATGTCGTCCCGTTGCCCGCGGGGGGCTGCACCCGGATCCCTTGCCTTATTCCCGGATTCTGCTCTGTGCAGCCTGCAGCGAGAGGCAGACTGAGGAGGGGCCACCATCTCTCCCCATTCATTTGGGCTCATTGCAGGCTTCAGAAAAGAGTCATGTGGAGACTTTCATCTTCTGAAAGGAAAGAGCCTGTGAGATCAAGATGGTGAAAGAAGGTAGACAATGGGGGGACGGGGTAGGAAATAAACACTTTCTATGTAGCCTGTGTACGTAATGAACACATAATACCTTATATTGAGTTGTATGTTCTAGTAAACAAAAGTAACTGTAGATATAATACCCACCTTTTCATTATTTGAATAATGCTTTAACACAGCATGGTAAAAAGAAGGTGCAATTATGAATAGTTAGAACTGAAACTGATAAATCAATTAATAAGCTTTTGAAACTTTGCAAGAAAATATAAAACAATTTCATACCAATCACTTCCAAGGTACAAGTGTATGATTTAACGAATGTGGCAATACAATAAATATTCACTTTTAAGCACAGAAATGAACAAAAATACCAACATTATGTCAAGTGTGAATAACCCAAATCCAACTTTGAATTGAATGTGACATTATAACCATCTACAACTGTAATGATATAATGGGTTACAATGTGAATTTTAATGCATTTTTATATACACAGGTTATAAAAGGATGTGTTATCAAATAAAATGCCTGAGGGAGGATTTATATCATCCCCAAATCATTAAATCAGCTAATAAAAGTCTTTCCTGCTCCTGAGCGTGCTTATCTGGAGGAGGGTATTGGATGGTGCTGTTGTCTTAACAGATAGACGCAAAACATTGGCACAGGAACTGGTCTTAGTATCTTGTGTGTGAGAGGAGAGATGCTCCGCTATCTGATGGAGGGGCAGGTTCTATCATCCTTCCATCAGCGGCACTCAGAGCCTATCGTCCCCACTCGCTGAAATGGAGGAGAGATTAAAAATAGAGCCTTATTCTTCACTCGCAATTCAATTTCTGTCTTCGCTGTATGACAGTTTTCCCAATGCTGTCTCTCTCTCTCAACTTCACACCCACTTCATACTTAAAAATAAACCTATAGGCCAGGACTGGAGTTTGACTTCGATTTGGGGAAATTTTCCCTCGTGATTATCATGTTTTTCTAGCTAACATGGTTCAAAGCTTGTTTTGCATCAATAAATTAAAGTCCCCTAAAGGCCACACGTGTTGCTGTATGTAGCCAATATGTCAACATCACTGATTTGTAGCTGTATTCATTAACGGAAAGCAATTTATAATTCATGTGTGTAATAATAATCAAGTATTCAAACAGGGGCTAGAGTATCAGTAAAAGCATAGTAATAAACAGGCTCATTTATGATACTAATTTCCTGGTGTTTGCGGGTGTGAGAGATCACAGTTCTGCTGTAGTGGTCAGCTGGGATATGTCAAGCATTAATCATGGAAATGGGAAATAGACTTGTTATTGCACAGATATGCACTTCATCATTCATCGCCTTTTTAGGTTTAGGGTGTCATAATTTATACATCATAAATGTGCTTTTTTCTCTACCATAACAAATACCACTGATAGCCTTCTAATCTTCAAATCGATACAGCAGAGATTCATTGACATTCTAACAGCGAATGTATATGTTGTTTTCATGTCTCACACCATAATTTGATTTGAATTAGTGAGTGAGGGTATGTGGGGAGATTGCAGGTAGATACAGCATTTGAACTACAGTCTGTGAGGGTGCATTGAGGTTGTCTAATACCGCAACAAGCAATCTAGGAGGTATTTTTATTCGATATTACACTCAGTTTGGGATGATTCTTACAAGAACACATGCTGCCTCCCAAAATGTTAATTATTCAGAGATGCAACAGAGATCTGCATGCGATATCGCAAAGCAAACCCAAACTGTGCATTACAGTAGATGTCACTTCAGAGATGAAAACACTGTAAACCTTTGCACTATTCCTAAACCCTTCATCCTAAATGAGAGATGACAGCAAAGAGAGAGCGAGACAGACAGAAGGAGACAAAGGGAGAGACATCAAAAGAAAAGTGACATACTGATTTTCAAACAAACCACAAGAAGATGAGTCAAACCTTCCCTGTTGTGTGTTTCTATCCCCAGCTCCCCAAAACAAAACGCAACAAATGCACTCAAACCAACCCTGGCCAAGAGGCATAGCAGAGGTCACTGGGGCCTGAAGGCTCCAT
Source organism: Carassius auratus (assembly GCF_003368295.1). NCBI lineage: Eukaryota > Metazoa > Chordata > Actinopteri > Cypriniformes > Cyprinidae > Carassius > Carassius auratus. The sequence goes on along the minus strand of NC_039246.1, from coordinate 29,207,693 downwards.
CGAGATTGGGCAGGTGAACAGCACACAGTTTTATCAGAACAAACTTGATTTTCAAATAATGGAAATTCAGAGCATTGGATAAACAAATAGAAAAATGCGATTAAAGACAGAGTCAAACATGTGAAAGGTCACTACAATCAATGACGGCAGCTGTCCATGTCTTCCCAAATGCATTGCATAAAGAGGTCAAGGTCAGGCATAGGATCAAGGTCAAAGCTCAAAGTATACAAACAGCTGGTCAATTGGTTTAATGTCTGACCAACATAGTCATCAGTCACATATGCCAGTTTTGTTGACATGTGAAGGATATTATCTCCCTTTGTATCCTAGACCGCAATTTGTAAAAAAATATATTGTAGTATAAAATATGAGCTAAAAAGTAACAATAGGCTACAAAAATCACAGTGACGCCATTAGTCATCATTGATGAAGTGTCTCATGGTCAAACATTGACAACAGACCTTATTTATTGCTACATAAATACTGACATCAGGGCAGTAGATGACAATATGTTCAGTTTTGGATGAACTTTCCCTTTAAATGAGCTCAGTTTGGTTCATTGATTGATCAAAGTCAAAGGATGCGCTACAAATAACATGACAGAAAACCTCCAGATACTGTGCTTACTGTTATCAGCCTCAGAAATCCAAAATAACAGTCACCCGGCACAGAGATTCAGGGATTTTAGGCTTTGCCGGCAACATAACCCAAGTGAAGGCCTATTGTGGGCAGTCTAAGAGATTTTACTCCGCACATAACCTCCGAGCTACACAAAAAGCCATCAGCAAATCATGTCCCTCCGGTTTCTCTTCACTCTCTCCTTCACACCCACCCATGTCATTTTATTGTCACCATTCAACATCACATCACAGCAAATGACAAAGTTCATAACACACTCCAATTAGAGACACAACCGGGGGCTGTGGGGATGCACAGAGCACTGGCGAGAGAATGGAGAAACGTGTGTGTGTATGGCATTTAAACACCAGCCACGCTGTTTTTCCTTTTGTGTTGTTTTGCACTCCCGCTAATCAGATTCAATATCCATGTTAAACTCAAAATAACAATCCTATTTACACTCACTGCCAGATTAATCAACGTTTCTAACCCTGACCCCTGGTTGGGGGTTGAGATGTCCTTGTTTTGATCAGTGGGGTGTCTCTTTTGAAAGATTTAGTGGGAAATGTGAGGTTTCGTAAACAGTAGGACATCTGGGGAGGTACATTTTTATAGTCTGTCTTCTTTTTACAATCCCGTGCGTTTCTGCTCCCGGCTTGATCGCATCTCCCCATCACAAAGTGACATTTATTACTTGCACTCAGAGCCACATGTGTTCACAGGTGATCAGTGTGACAAAAAAAAATGTCTCATGTGGATTTCTCCATGAAAGATGCCATTCCATGATGCATTTCATCATATCTTTAATGTTAAGTCTCTATATGTAGTCTCTCTTCATGTAGTCTAATATTTACAAGCCCCAACCTGCTAAAGGCAATCTTATCTATTTATATATATAAGTGAAGTACGCACTCAGAAATAAACACAGTTTTGTCTGCTACTGTGCCAAAATTGAACCCCTGCAGCCCCCATGGAGAAAATTATATATCAAAGTATAATGGTAGATGGCTATCAAACACAGTAAAAAAAAAAACAAAAAAACAAACAGGCACAAGCCATTGTAAGGAATTTGGCACTTTGCCCCATAGGGAGTGTTTTTGATTTAATCACGGTCATTTGACGCCTGTTCATTTAGACATTTCCTCATATTTTCCAATCGAAACATTAGTAATATAGACCTGAATTAGCAGCGACGTAATGATGTGGTAGCATGCACGTGTGTGTGTGTCTATAGTCTAAAGTGCAATTGGACTGAATAGTAATACCGCTAATGGAATGGCTGGGAAGGTCACACTATCACCTCTACAGGAGCTCAAAAGGAGAGCATAATCAATACTGTTGGGCAGGTGAGAGAGCGAGAGCGAGCGATGTATAAATGGCCTCTCTCTAACAATATGATGTGCTGCATAGTTCACCTCTAAACCTATAAATCAGCAGCTCGTTCAGAAATGAGGTGAGAACAGCTCAAATGTTATGACAGCACGCAGACTGTAACTCTGGACTCCCCTGGGCTAAACAAACGCGTGTTTCTAATATAGCTAAAAGCCAAGCTCTCATGCAGTACACAGGCTAATGGCGGTAAAGTCTGAGGACAGATCTGAGGGTTTTAATGCACATTCCGTGGCACCAATCCACTTAAAACAACATGCCTTTGCTACATAAAGTATACCTGTTCAGGGCTCCAGACTGCGACCATTTTTTCTGCCTGTGTGACTAAATTTTGTGAGCAGTCGCACTAGCACGACCACCGCATTGTTCACCTCATAAGCTCTGCCATTTCTGTTGCATATGAGAAACTTCAAACGGCAAACGAAACTGAAAGCATAACGAAAATGCGCTACTTGTTTGAACTGCGCAGCACTTAGAGAGTAGAGCCTGGTTTATAGTTTCCACTTCAGCAGGAGCATGCAGTAAATATTATGCTAATATTGAGGAAATGATGGATAGTTTTCAAGCTAAAGTAAAAGACCGCATCTTAAACCAAAGAAGGTGAACATGTTTGTATTCTTGTGGAAAAAAAACTAAACAATAAAAAAATGTATTTGCAAATGTATTTAAGAATAACAAAGAATGCATCTCTTGTTTTAGTCTTAAAAAGTGAAATATGTATAGATGTAAGCAAATCAGACAATTATCTTTTCAAAACGTGACAAGAAGATCACAAATTGGAACGCGAAAGCATCCGAAGAACGGTATATTAACACAGCAATGCAATAAATAAAATAAAAAAATAAAATAAAATAACCTTGCTTGTTTTGTGTGCCATTTGGGACATTCATGGTAGCTTAATGTGCAACAGAAAGCTCCTGACATCCGAGAGAGTGGCTGTGTGTATGGAGAATGGCCTATCAGCTGAGAGAAAGAGAGAGAGAGATTACTAGCACTCAGATCAGAGATAAGAGACAAGAGAGAGTCCCTCTCTCTGCAAAATGGCCATTCATTAACCCACAGCCAGGGGAAAACACTGCACACCAAACTCCACAGAAATGGATCGGCCTCATCGATTGTGGCCCGTAGAAGGTGTGGAAACAGATACTTCAGCTGCCGAAACAAGAGGATAGCGTTTCATAAAAACACCAGCGCTACACTGCTTTCCAGCCCGTATTGGGTTTCTGCCACACACAGTACAAGCGTAATACTGTTATATCAAAAGACAGGGAGAAAAATTTAGTACAAAACCATGTTTCTGAATCAAACCACTGACTGTTACAAGATCTTTTTATTTCAAACAGATGGCTCCACTGCGAAGATTAAGAGAAAATTGGCTGTTGTTGCACAAACCTGAAGCTCACTGAGGTAAATTACTAAAATGTTCAGGTTTTGTTTATACTTAAATATTTTTAAAATCAGTAGAAAGCCCAGGTGGCAAGAAGCCAGTATTCATGAAAACCATCCTGAGGTCAAGTGAGCTGTAAGACACCCGTAGCGAGACAGTTTCCGGCCTGGCAAACCCAAAATAGTCACGCTGGTCTGAGTCTGCGTTTTCCGTGGATCATCGTAATTTCACTCCTCGTTCCTGAATCAATTATGCATGTCCTCCCCTGATAAGAAGAGCGTCAGTGCCAATCCAAGGGGCGAGGGGAAATTGGGGGTCGACGAGTAGGGTCTGCCGTGAAGAGCACTTTGCTAAAACAATAAAAAGAATGGGCATGTGTCTTCTGCTCTGGGCCACGCAGAACAGAGGCTGAGATTAATTAATGACACAACAGGAGCAAGTGTGCAGCGCAGCCCAGAGCCAATAAAGCAATGCTAAACGCTGATAAGTGCTAAGTGAAAGGAGCACTTCAGCTACATTTCAACAGATGCCAATGGGGTAGAGGGTTTCAAACCTGATATTAGCTTTGAAGTGCAATGAAGAAACAGGTCAAGGTTAGCGTTTAGGCATGAGGTCGTTTTGAGTGAAGCACTCTGAATTTTCCCGCTGTGTCACGCTGTGGGGCTTTTTTTTTTCACATGCTACAGAGACTAATTATTCTCTTAAGACAGCCCCCCTTTCACTTCTGCTTCTGTCCTCAAATCTTTTGGCTTAATGCCAATCCCCCCCACCACCACCACTCCAAAATGCTCTCTATCTCTTGGTTATTGCCTAATCAACCCAAGAGATTTGGCTGTGTTCCATATGCTAACCTAGAATAGGATTGTAGTAGCCATAAACATATCAATTATGATTATGTGCTGTAGGAATCGAGGTAATAATGAAGTGCTGAGAGGTTTAGAAAAGGTGTAAAAGATCTGAGAGTATAGAAGTATACAGAGTTCTGCCATGCTACAAGAACCAGCAAGACTCTTCAGGGGAACGCGTGAAGGCCATATATGGTCCATTAGACCTTCTGCAGCAGAAGATTACATCAATTCTCAGTTCCCTTACTGGTGTAAACAGAAGGACTTGGTGACAGAGTGAAACATGTGTTTGTGTTAAGAGCCTACCGTATAAAAACAGATGAGGCCTTGCAACAAGTCAGCATGAGGTATAGCCCACTGATGAACAAGTCTACGATGAACGAACGGTTGGTTTGCCAGACGAACAGCTGAGACTAAACAGCTATAATGAATTAACAGAAACCAATTAGAGACAAATCCAATAGAATTGCCCCGGTCCTTCTCTGGTGCTTTGCTCAGCTAACACAGAAAATCTTTTTAAGGAGGGAAAGAGAATACGACATACCTTCTTTAACTTTACAAAATGCAAAACATTTATGACTAAGCCTCAAATGTTCATTATGTCATTTTCAGTGGAAAGATTTGCTCGATTACACAAACTGTCTAAACTAGGACACAAACTCGAGAGAGCAAAATGGCTGTCAGCAGTTTCTTTTGTTAACAGCATAAAAACTCAAAGACTTCAAATATTCTCATCTGAACGCCCTTGAAACTTCATTTCCCATGATGCCTTGTATTTTTCTTTTGGGGGGGGGGGGGGGGGTGAAGCCTCTGTGCTTTGTTCAACATTCATATTTCTTTTCATAGAAATGCACAATAGGACTAACTATTCTTTTTTTGACCAGTCTTACTGATGGCCACCTGGATGTAAAGCCATTGAATGTGATCGGTGGCCTAGTAAAAGCCATTGAGTAAAACAACAACAACAAAAATCTTCTCTCAAATGCTCCTTTCTGTTGTCTTTTACTGAAAAGGGCACATCTAACTGCAGAGAACAAGATAACCCAGATCTATCATTGGCTATTATGGCTGAACAAACCGAAGATCAGAACTCTAGTAAGATGTGAGAAGTGGAAAGAGAATGCAATGATCTGTCCACAGAATCTCAAAAACGTGGTCACATTTACTATTTTTGCAGGTGAAATCCACTTATTTTAATAGGAATCCAAGTGTGAAAGATTTCCCCATGCAGTTATCAATACAAATTCACCACGTGGACTAAAAGAAAGCTGCTTAGTTTGAGAGTAACTTGTCTGAGCTGTGCTTCAGACATTGCTACATTACTGACAACAGTACAAACAATACATTTCACAAATTTAACTGCGTTTTCCTAGCACTTCTGTCTAATTGATTGTCTAAGGATCTATTGTGCTATTAACCATAGCAATCCCATGTTTAGGAGTCTTTGTGACTCGCTTTTTATTCATTAACATTTCTGGACACACAGGCAACTCTTTTACAGGTTAGGGTCCAATTAATGGAAATTCCCACAATGCATGTACAAAGGATTATATGATCTTCATGATTTCCTATTTCTGTATACCCTAAGGAAAGTTGCAAGCAACATACACTTTTATACAGCATGATGAATTCATGTGCAGTCAAACGCAGGGCACAAACTCTAATGAGCAGCCCATCTCATGTATCTCTCATCCACTGGTAGAGAAAGTGTTTCTCTGAAAGATCTGTAATTACCATTCCATGAGCGTAGTGAAAAGCCCCATAATCCTTTGGGAGAGACGGTGTAGCCGAGATAAAAATCCACTTATTAAGGTTTGGGTGATGGTTCTGTCGGCAGGGGAAGAAGGGATGAGAAAAAGGAAGGAATGAAGGAAATGAGTGCTGAGAGTCCTAATTTCTGCATCAGTTTGTACATCATCTTGCTATAGTGCATGTTAAAATGTACTTACGGAAGTGCAATGGTTTCTGTGTAACCGTTTTCATATGCAAATTATATTTATCCTACAAACAGTGGCAAACTGAGGGGAAAGTAAGTAAGGAGTTCTATATCAGCAGACACACTCACTCGCTGTGCACCTTTTCTAGGTTGTTCCTGCCTTGTATTGTCAAGGGAACAAAATAAGTGACCCAGTTGTGAGGAAGCCCATTTTCCTGCTTCCACAGCAGAGAGTCGCACTGGTCACCTCTTGAGACCAGAGGAAGTGCTGTGATTGGCTAATGTAAGCTCACCTGCAATATGTCCTCTACTGTTACAGTGACATGTGAAGACCAAGGCTCATAAATCAGAGAAAGCGAGGAGGAGGAGGACGAGAGGGAGAGAGAGAAAGGAAAAAGAAATGAAGATAAAGGAACAAAGGGAAAAGATAAAGAGCTGGCTCTGCGGTTAAGCAGGACAGCAGATATTTCTCTGTCGCAATGCTAACACAACACGTTCAATGACGTTCATAATTTATGCATTAGGGATTCAAGGAACGCAAATCAGCTGAACAAAGGAGGCCCGCGCATATTTAGAGTTACGTAACTCTAAAGTGGAATGTTCAAAGTAACATAAACTCTGGGGACAAAGCAATGAATTGTGCTTGTGTAAAATCCACAACCTTGTGGAGCCTATTTGGGGATTTTATTGCATGTTTAAATGACAGGTGTACGATGAAAAAAAAAAACGAGTGTAAAAATGTCGACATATTTAAACCCCTCTACTCAAACTCTTTATGCTGGTTCTGCTTTCAACTATTAAACAACTGCTCTCAACCGTCACCCTCGCACACAAAGACGTTTTGAAGACTAATTAAAACAATGGAAGTTTGGAGATGCCGAACGAATATGAATAACCTTTCGCCACACTATTTAATTAAAGATCAACTTTGGTTTTAATTAAACGTTTGAAAGAGAACGTTCACAGTCTGTTACACAGAGTAATTAACGTAGAATCAAGGAGTTGCTATCTGGCTGAAAGGAGTGGCACCTCGGCATGTCTGATTCTAATCATTCCCTCAACATCTTACACACTTACTGCTTCCGGAGGCTTAAGAACATGTTGACAAACTCTGTCACTCACGCACACAGTTGATTGGACATCGGCTGTGCATGGATCAGATCAAACCGAGTTGATTAAACCCAACAGTGGTATCTTTTGAACATGAGGCATGAGCTTGGTATGGTTGTCTGCTCACAGAGTAATACACTTTACAAGACATTACTGAGTACAAACAAGAATAAAGAGATTGAAATTCTAAGCCTGTTTGGACAGTCCTTATGCAATCGGTGAACGTGACCGGCAGGAGTGATTATGGTGGTGATTTATGGAAAATTACATTTCCACTGGTGATTTATGGGTTTTATGCAATGCACTAAACTGGTCATCCATTTCTGATATGACAAATTATCAGTATGTAAAATAAGCTATGATTATAAACTTCTTAAAGGGATAGTTCACCCTAAATACGGAACTTCGGTCATCACATTTTTTGTGGGACATGAGGGTGGGTAAATAAAGTAGATTTTGACAGATGTCTCAGCGTTTTCGTGTTAAAAATTCAGTGTTATCAAGGGTTGTTTTGGATTCTAATAACTTTATAATATATTAAATGCCTTTACGGATGAGTTAGAAATCTCTCATTTTATCAAACGGTCTAGAGTTAGGTCATCTTTGTGCAAATGCAAAAAACTTAATGAAAAAAATTGTTGCATAATGCATACTTATTGCATTCTACAACAATTCATTCTGAATATCTCTTGAGATTTTGCAAAAAAATTATTGCTCAATAAACATTGCTTTTTCACCTTCTAAAAATTAATTATCATACAGCATCGACTACCTCTCACTGGCTCACAAAACTGTTTCTGTTGGTACACGACAGTTTGAATCCCTGTAAGAGTTCAGAAACTGTTGAAAAAGATACAGGATGGTTCTAACAGACAGTTGTTCATTAGTTCTGAGAAGCTCTGGTATCCGTAGTTGCCGTTTGAAAGCAGCCATTTTTTTAAAAGCGGTTTTACAGCCGTCTTAATGGTCTGGTTACAGCTGTTTATAAGGAGAGGTCTGGCTCATAATGCTTCAATAGGACTTCTCATAAAATACTAGAGGCTTCAGGACTTTCAGAGGGTGGATCCAGATATGCTAATTATGTTGGGAGGAGAGAACAGAAAGCAAGACAGTCATGGTGTTCTGGGGACTAAGTTGAGAGAATATGTGAATATATACACCCAGATGAGCACACCCACATTCCAGCATTTGGGAACACTGCAAAAAAGGCAGTGGTCCTGCTAATGTAATTTTTCAGCAGCATGACAATCTGCCATTCCTAAAATAGTACTGCTTTTACAACAAAATACACTGTAGCATGCAATAGTCAAGGACAATAATCAAATGTTAAAATAAAACAATGATCATCATTGTTTTCTTCTGTCCTGAGACAAACCCATTTAAGAACCATTGGTGAAGCCAATGAGAGTTTACCAAAGTCAAGATACTGTACTGTAATTACTTTTTTTAAGGGATTCTGGTTGTCACCATTTACTCACCCTCAAGTTGTTCCAAACCCGTGTCTTTCATCGGCTAAACACAAACGTAGATTTTCAAAATATTTGTAACTAAACGAGTGATGTTAGCCATGGTGGCTGCCGTCAACTGTTTGGTTACTATTTGGTTCTTCAATATACCTTCTTTGCAGTTTAACAGAATAAATTCATATAGGTTTGGAACAACTGAAGGGTGAGTAAATGATGACTGAATATATTGTTTGGTGAAATATCTCTTTAACACTGCCACATCCACACATCCCACAATGCCTGTTATTCACAGACAAATACAAAGAATAGCCCCTTCCACAGACACTATGCAGCCCAGCTAAAATAGACATGGTAATCTAAGCCCTGCATATCTTTAACTGGCACTGAATGGTAGAACGGAGCCCATATCCTCCATTACTGAAGTATGATTACAGAGCTCTGGCATTCGCTTCACCTCGGGATGAATAACCCTCCTCATGAATGAGCACAGCCAGGAATATTCTGTTTCCCTCTCTCTCTCTCTTTTGGTGTCTCTGTCAGCTTTGATTTCTCACTTCCTTTCAGAAAATATCCAAGAATTTCACAAATGTTGAGCTGTGGCTAATATATGCTGAATTTAAAATGGCCAGGGAAAAATGTCTTTGTTGCATTCAAAATTTCCAAACACGAGAAGACTTGAGCATGATTTATTTGTACTAACAAGACAGAAAACCAGCGTATTAATAATAAAGACAAGCACATAATGAATAACACAATGACTACATGTCCCATGATGCTCTGCTCCATCTACGCTGTGTGTAATCAGTGATGTAACAGAAGAAGCCATGTGCACCATGTGTGTCACCCCGCTGAGCTGCAAACGGGCTTTATCAATTATAGAGGACACAGAGGAGAGGTAGACAAAACAGGGCTCCACTATAAATAGACAGACATCAAATGCATGGCGTGTCATGGCTATTTTTAGACACAATGTGTTCAAACTGTAGTTCATACCTTCCTTCCTCTCTCCCTCTCTCTCTCTCACTGATAAAGATCTAACAGACATCCTTATGCCAGGATTATATTTTTAGTACACATACGTGAATGCTTAGCTGATGCATTGCAAGTGTGAGGTGGCATACACTACCTTTCAAAAGTTTGGGGTTAGTAACAATAAGAACTTTTGGTCTCACTTTATATTAAGGTCCAATTCTTGCTATTAGCAAACCATTAACTATGCATTTTGCCTCAATAAACTCCTAATTTGGTGCTTATTAGTAGTTTATAAGGTAGATATTAAGTTTAGTTATTGGATAGGATTGTAGAATATGGTCATGCAGAATATGTGCTTTCTAAGTACTAATAAACAGCCAATATGTTAATAATAGGCATGCTAATAAGTAACTATTGGTCCATATACTAAAGTGTTACTTTTTTTTTTTTTTTTACAAGAATGAATTAAATTACTCAAAAATAACAGTAAATAAATTTATACTGTTACAAAAAAAATATTTCAAATAAATGCTGTTCTTTTGAACTCTTTATTACAAGAATCCTTGGTTTCTACATAAACATTAAGCAGCATAACTGTTTCAAACTTTGCTAATAATGAACAAAAAAGGATGTGTCACTGGAGATTGGAGAAATTCAAAAAAGACATTTTGAAATAAATTAAAATGATCAAGTAGATGCAGGCGTAGTAACCCGAAGAATTTTCTTTTCAAAACATTAAATGATCACAAATGATCCCAAAACTTTCCAGTGGTCCTATACATCTTTTTTAGCACTTAGCAGGATGATATAGTTATTAATTCAAATGCAATACATGTAAATAGATGTAAAATTATACACAGAAGAAAGTCAAATTATATACAGAAGATACAGAAAGCCTATGATATCCCACAGTCCTTTAAGTGAACATCTAGGCAGTCAGCTCATGACAAAAATACTTTCGACGGAGTTGTTGAAAGTAATTTAGAAATTTAGTTCCGAAATCTCACTTTTCAATTCAAATTATTCAGAGAAATAAGCACTGCAGTAATTAAATATTCATTTGCTTATTTCTTAAGCGCACTTAAATTAGTTCAAGATCATTAGACGTGATGTTATGATGTCACGGCAGCTTTAGGAAGGCTTTCTGGTGATCACTGACAGTTTTGTTTCCCAAAATGAAAAGGTGAGGCTGCATCCTCGTATTTCTCTGTCTTAGCTTCTCTCCCCCTTGTGCCCTCTCTTTTTTCTAAAGGCTGTAGGTGAATAACAAGCCTAGCAGAAGAGGCTGGTGTGTGTGCGTATCTGACCCCAGATACACTAACAGGCCAGCATGTTGTCGGTGGTGTGGACCTCAGACCGCTCCCAGGTCATTATTGCGCCTCACTTCTCATTTGCCATTTGCAGGCTTTGCCCACAAAACAAGCACAGCAAAGGTTTCCAGCTCTGCCTCAGAACAGACCAACTGCAGCTAAACTCGCCTCAAAAACTGCACAAACAAGTCATTAAAACCGAAACAGACGCAGAGAGCGAGAGAGAGCGAGCAAAGGTCTGTGGGCAATAAGACAGACAGGAGGGGCTGTGCCAACACCTTATGGTGTGGACACTGAAACCACGTCAGCCTCAGGAAAACAAAAGACAACTGTTTCGAGATATACTACTAAATTCTGAACACAGCAATGCAAGCTTTACAAAGCACCCAAAATTGAGAAATTGTTTTCTTATGACTGACTGAATGTAATAAATTGGTCCAAAGCGGACTATAGAATAGTTGTTTAATCTCGGGCGGTCTGATAGATGTGACTAGCATTTAATCACTAGATTGGGTTGTTGTCGCACAACAGGAAATGGTTCTTTTCTCTCCAATAAGTAAAGCTATTGCAACATGCCACAACACACGGGAGGTGAGAGAGAGCTGGCTGCCATGGAAACCCTCCCATAGATTCATAAGCAAGGGAAGAGGCCTAAGTTTTTACTGTCATCACAGACGTATTCAGGACACACACATACTGAAGTGTCTCTTACAAATGAGTTGTGTATTTTCACACTGGGTGTTTCTCTATAAGGCTGCTCCATTTCTCTACAGAAAGGCCCGACTCAAAACCACTGTGTTTTCCTCTGGGGTTTGGCATAAGCAGCTGCAGAGAGAGTGATAAAACTGTTGTATACAAGGACATGCACACACTCAACGTGCCCATATTCACATATGCACTCTCTCTCACACACACACACACATGCCATTTCCCCTGCATCTAAAGCATGCTGTCCTGCAGCATATTTCATCATTAAATTTCAACACTTAATCCTCTGCTCCAGTGGCTCCAGCTCTCTCACATCATTTCAATAATCTGCATCTGTGGTGAGCGTCCAAACAAACACACACACATGCACGAATGCGAGCCAACCCACTAGGTTTGGGCAGACAAACTAGGGAAGGGGCACAGTGGTCAACCAATTGACTAGTCATCCAACAACAGACAATTTTAAATATTTACATATTTTATATATATAAACTTTGTGCAAAAGTTATAGCGGTGAACGTTTTAATCTTAGTCACTAGTCAAGTCAAATCATCTTAATAGTCCAACAGATCGTTTGGTTTGTAACCCAAAGCCTCATACCAAACGGTACAATAGGGATACGTGTGTCATTACACTCCAGTGTGTGTGTGTGTGTGTGTGTGACCCTGGACCACAAAGTCGCTGGGGTATATTTGTAGCAATAACCAAAAATACACTGTATGGGTCAAAATTATAGATTTTCCTTTTATGCCAAAAATCATTGGGATATTAAGTAAAGATCATGTTCCAGGAAGATATTTTAAAATTTCCTACTGTAAATATATAAAAATTTATCAAAAAAATCTTTGATTAGTAATATGAATTGCTAAGAACTTCATCTGAGCAACTATAAAGATGATTTTCTCATTATTTTCATATTTTGGGATCATTTGAGTTGGATCTCTGCCAAATATCATCCTAACCTAACAAACCACACATCAATGGAAAGCTTATTTATTCAGCTTAATTGACCCTTATGACTGGTTTTGTGGTCCAGAGTCCATATTTTGTAATACATATAAAATTTTATTTTTTAAAATAATAAGCCATTCAATTGTTTAAATGTGATATTTTTAGAAGTATAGTAGAATGACAAGCCTAAAAAACTGTCTATGCACCACTACAGAAGGATGGGTAGAATAAGCAAGAGGAGAACGAACAGTCTGAGTCGCGTCTAAAGGATAACGTGACCTTTTCCCCACCACCATCTACCATTCATAGACAAATTGAAGCCTTTTCCACCAGCCATCACCATCGACAACCTGTAATCTGAGCCGTCATCCTAAAACAACCCATCTCCACTGCCTGAACAATTTTACAGTGTCTGAATCGTGCCCTTTGAACTGTGCATCTCCTCAGTGGCGTCTCCAAGGGCCGAAGAATTCACTTCAGTGCACACCTTATGGCTAAATGCACAGAGCCTCATCAGATAACGCACACACTTCGACCCATCTACACACAGGCACACACTTTCCCCTCCGTCCTTCACGCAGTGCGCTGTCAGCCAGACTTCCTGTGCCAGGTCTGCTTCAAGGTTAGCTGCTCATTGTATTGAGTGAGTGGCTAAGGTTCTCTCAGCGGCAAGTGGGCCTACTGGATGCATTATCACCTCGGCAGGGGAGCTTATCCGGCCCTCCTGGTCTGCATGAGGCGGGCCACCGCGAATGCCTCACACGAAAGGATTAGAAGCCAATCAACTCTACCCCTGGCTCGACACGGATGCACTGACCGCAATTAATAGGTTTAATTTCACCCTTTTTGACATAGCTACTGGCCAAAAGAGAAGATACGGCCATATGGCCTATTTCTTATACGTGAACGCTGAAAGGCATCATGAGGGGTTTTTGAAAGGATAACGTAGATGTCAATGAGCAGAACTAAAGGGATTGGAGAGCTTTAAGCCAACATGTAAAATCAAATGTGGTGGCCACGTTACTGACTGAAGTCCTGTAAGTTGTTAAGAATTGGGAAACAGTTATTATTACACAACATGAATTTTGAGAAAAGAAAATAAACATGTCGACCAATTTCAACTGTAATCTTTGTAGTACTTGTGCAACAAAATGAAGGACATATATATACACACACATATATACATATATATATATATATATATATATATATATATATATATATATATATATATACAGTACAGACCAAAAGTTTGGAAACATTACTATTTTTTATGTTTTTGAAAGAAGTTTCCTCTGCTCATCAAGCCTGCATTTATTTGATCAAAAATACAGAAAAAAACTGTAATATTGTGATGTATTATTACAATTTAAAATAATGGCTTTTAAATTTATTATACTTTAAATTATCATTTATTTCTGTGATGCAAAGCTGATTTTTTTTTTTTTTTTAGAAATCCTTCTAATATGATGATTCATTATCAAAGTTGGAAACAGTTCTGCTGCTTAATATTTATATTTTTAAATAAAATCAATACTTTTATTCAGCAAGGATGTGTTAAATTGATAAAAAAGTGATAGTAAAGAAAATATATCATTAGAATATATATTATTAGATTTTTTATTTTATTTTGAATAAATGCAGTTCTTTTTGACCTTTTATTCATCAAATATATTAGACAGCTGAACTGTTTCCAACACTCATAATAAATCAGAATATTAGAAGGATTTCTAAATGATCATGTGATAGACTGGATGTTACATGTGACACTGAAGGCTGGAGTAATGATGCTGAAAATTCACCACACACATACACCATCTGTATGTGTGTGTGTATGTGTGTTTGTGTGTGTGTGTGTGTGTGTGTGTGTGTGTGCGTGCATCCATATATATATGCAAATACAAAATACAAAAGAGAAAATTTAAATCTAAATAAATGTAAAGCATAAATTCCCTTATTTGTACTAGGTACTAAAAAAAAGAGAGAGAGACATATGGGAGAGGGAGACCGAGATGAGTGACTGGATGAATGAAGAACAAGGGAGCAAGAGGGGACAAAGAGGTTCCAAAGTCCCAAAACCACATCTGGTCTGGGGGTCCGCCGCAGTGCCAGGGGTGCTGAACAACTGCTGCAGCAAATGCAGCAATTTGGTGTTTTCAGATCTGTGCTCTTTATGCTGACGACCATGTGTCTGTGTGTGTGTGTGTGTGTGTGTGTGTGTGTGTGTGTGTGCACGTCATAAAAATGTGTCAGTGTGATATTCTCTGGAGGGTTTAGTGTTTACTGCTTCTCTCTAGGGTTTGGCTACAGCTCTTTCTTTTAACGTGGTGAGACACAGAACATTCTGCCATTGCACCTCTTCTCGGAGACAATCACACTGCGAATGCTAACTACAGTTAGAGAACCACAGCCATGCTGAATGCTGTAAACCTTGGATTATCCTGTCCACATTTAAAATAAATACCTTGTGGGGTTTCTGCTGTCTTGTTCCACCCAAGTAATCCTAATAACAACATTTACATTCAGGAAATACTGGATTAAATAAAAACAATCAAACACAGCATTACGCACACAAAAGAGAGACATCTCAGAACTTTCTAGTCTCAAAAGGTCTTCATTATCTACGATGTTATAATTTTTTCCATTCAGCTGTACTGTTGAAACAAGCCACTTAAAGACCTCAATGAACCCGACGAACAGTTTTCCTTTTCTAAGAATGTGCTTATGTATTTCCAATTAAAGCAAAATTTAGGAAGGGAAAATTCTTTTTCAATAGACAATAAGCTTAATTTGCAACTTGCTAATCAGTTAAATGTGGTTTTAGAAGAAACATTCTCATTTTACAGACTGGACAAAAATCCGGTGCAGGATGAGTGATTTGTCTTATTGCTCTAATTTCTCAGAATAAAAAGACTGCAAATGTATAAATTGCTTAATGGATTTAGTCAACATTTTAGAGTTCATTAGCATGTAAATGCCAAAACTAACCAACACGCATCAAAAGCCACAAAACTCTCATTTTGATTTTATGGAGTCTCTTTGTCTCTTTCTCATGGAAGACCAGCGTTGCTCCAGATACTATTTACTTTTCGTGATGAGCTCATCTTCAGCTAGTAAACAATTGACTGAGTGTGACGTGCTGGCGGCCAATAAATCACCATGCAAAAGGGATGGTAATAAACTCATTTTCATTGATTAATGACTGCCAGAGTGGACTATTTTCTTGTTTTGTCTAAAAGGCAACAGTGACATCATCTGCTGTTTTCCCGCAGAGATCTGCAATCACTGAAATGGCAACTAAAAGGTTTCTGTGTGTGTGCATGGTTATGTTTTTTTGTCTGCCTGAAAGAAAACGTCACTGTGTTGTCTGTCTGTTCCCTGGAGATTTGTTTGGCTGCACACTTTTGTTCATATCTGCAATTTGGTGTTTGTGTCATTTCGTCAATGATAGTCTCTAACAAGACATGGATTTTTTTTTTTTTTTGTCTTTTTTTATTGGAATGGCCCTCAGAAAACATCCCTATTACCTAAAAGGCATCACTGAGTTGTCTCGATGCATCAGTGCTCCATCTCCAATTACATTAGTCTCAAAAGTATATTTTCGAATGGAGTTTGAAAAAGAAGCATGTCTAATTAAGCGGATAAAGGTCCATTAACACCAAGGAAAATAACTATTAAGATATCTATGACGTTTTAATAATCATCCTAACTCTATGAAAACAGAATATTTAACTACCAGTCAAAAGTTTTTGAACAGCAAGATTTTTTTTCATGATTTTTTTTTATTTTTATGAATACTCTTCTGCTCACCAAACCTGCATTTAATTTAAAATACAGCAAAACCAGTAATATTATTACATATTTTTACTATTTAAAATAACTGCTTTCTATTTGAATATATTTTCAAATGCAATTTATTCCTGTGATCAAAGCTATATTTTCAGCATCATTCCACCAGTGTTCAGTGTCACATGATCCTCCAGAAATCATTCTAATATGCTGATTAGCCGTTCAAGAAACAATTATTATTATTATTTTTATTATCAATATTTAAAACAGTTGAGTAATTTTTTTTCTGGATTCTTTGAATAGAAAGATCCAAAGGTAAGCATTTATCTAAAATAAAAATCTTTTGTAACGCACTACACCATTCAAAAGAGATATATATATATATATATATATATATATATATATATATATATATATATATAGTAAAAATGCTAAAACTTTACTGGTTTTGCTGTACCTTAGATCAAATAAATGCAGGATTGGTGAGCAGAAGAGATTTCTTTAAAAAACATTTAAAAATCTTACCATTCACAAACTTTTGTCCGGTAGTGTACATGCTCTCATAATAAACATAAAATTCTCACGTATTGGTGTGGGCACTAATTTAGTTATATTAGGCTATAGTTATCTTTCTTGGTGTGAACAGGCTGGAAAGTTCCAGAAAAGCATTTATCACCACCAAAATGGTTCATCTCTTTCCTTCTTCAGGGATGAAATTTTTGGGACAGGACTAGTCTGTTATGCCATGGATTTTCATCGACAGCCAGATCCAACTACAAAACACACCACCACAATAACAAGAATGCGTCAAATTGGAATCCTGCCTTTTGGCAAAGATTTGCCCGTCTGTAACGTCAACACCCTGGAGGTTTAGCACTTGAGAAAAAGAGAAAAATGATACTCTCATTCTCTCTCTCCCTGCCTCTCTGTCTGTCTTTCCCTCCCTTGCTGTCGAGCTCTCTCTCTCTCTATTTTAATGTTATTTTCTGCTCTGTGCAGTGTCTGGCTGGCCCTTGGATTCGTCTCAGACATAGCTCCTCTGAGGCACAGTAAGAGAAGAGGGTACCGGGCCGAAAGCCCCTGCACCGCGTCATCCAATTACCCCCGACAGCCTCTGCCTGTGCAGGGATTCCCATGGCCCTCTCTACATGCATCAGACACAATGGCAGAAGACTGAACTCACTCGATCTAACGTTCCTACAGAACGGGATGTAGTGGACCACGCGTTGATCGTCTCATGTGTCGTAAAATGGTCAATGTCAGCAATGACTACACAAGACTTGCTAGACCTCTGAGGCTTTTTTTTAGAAGCGCACAGCTGCGATGCAATCCTTGGATCAGTCAACTTGGTGGTTTTTAACTCTCCTGCAAAAGAATCACGAGTCCTACCTTTTTCAGCCGACCGCCTTTGGTCCCCACAAAGGCCAGAGAGTGGTTCTTGTACACGTAGGCGATAACTGATGTCATTTTGTCATTGGATTCGGAGAACAGTGGAATTCCGCGTACCATCTCCGAGACGCCGAGTGGGGCGTTCATATCCAGACCACAGAAGTTGTCATCAATGGTGAGGAGCTAGAAAGGAGAATGATAAATAATGTTTAATTCATCTAGAGTAGATCTGCATGAGACTAGTCAACTAATCGGCTCGTTGAGTCACTTCTAGTTTAGCAGAGAAATGTGATGAACATTAGCAAGGATATTTGCTAATAGAGCAAAGCCATTTCTGTTTTCCTTTGACTAGTTTATGATGCAACATACATGTTCACTGGATTATTTGCTAGGCTGCTTCACAGCAGATACATCATTGTCACTTCTAAGCAACAATTCAGCCAGTCATATCTTAAATGGGGTTGTAAGGTTTATCTGATATAACACCAAGTGCATTTATCATTTCAGGTGGAAAAGCATCTTTAAAAAACATCTTTTAAATGTGGCATTTCAGGTGATGCCGTGCGACTTTATGTGACATGTAACATATGGCTGGGAAAGTTGCCCGTGTCAGCCAGAATGGAGTGATTTACAGCTTCTGATATAGAAATAATAATTTGGTAATGCTTCCATATTTCAGTCTGCTGCTAGGGCTTTGGAAACAACGGCATCCATTGAAACAGCTGCACAGACCTCAGGATAAAATGTCAAACAAATCGAAAGCATGATTAATGATGCCCAGGGCTTTGACTCATTGAGGGCATGAAACCTTAACACTTCTCAAGCGCTGCCAAATATGATACGCTCACGGCCTTTAATTCATTCATGAGTGTCTCCTCAGGCTCTGATAAGGCCTGCTCAGAAAATAAAGTTTGAATGTTAATTTAACTGATTTATACATATATATAAAAACTCCCAACATCAAAACTGAGTAACTTGCTCCTGAAAGAAAAATCAGCAACATATTCTGTAAACACAGAAAAAAATTAATTTGACACAGATTATGCATAATGCAACATTATAAAACTTAAATAATGTTCTTTTATTTGGTTAAAAGTCAGAAAAACTAACCAGCAACACACACAGATTTGGAATATTTCTGTCAAACCATAGGGGACCAAAAGAAAGAAAGAAAATTTGTTAATCTTATGTATACCTACATGTTTGCATTATAAAAACCTCCACTGTTTGTGTATCATCTATAGTAGTGTGACCTACATGGTGATGTAAGGCACTTTAAAAGATCTAATTTCACTCTGAAAGCATGACCCGTAATTGTCCATCATTACCTAGCCTAACAGGTGTCTCAAACTAAAGCAGTTTAGCATTAATTAGCATTAATATTTCAGTTTTTAATGGCATATACTCTCAATTGGATAATGAAATACGAGACAGCTTGAGCTGCGTTTTGCCCCCAGGCACCAACCCACAGCACAGTCTCCAGTGATGAAGTAGGTGAGGGGCAATCCTGAGTGATCTTCTGGATGTACATTATCACTCACAGACTATTTGTGTATGTACTGATATAATGTGCATACTCCCTTGATGAGAGTTCAATTACATCTGAAGTAGCATTTATCTTGATGACAATGACTCCCAGCTAATGTTGTTTTAAAATGCAGGCCAAGGGACAAAACTATAGAGGACCAACCTAGGAGAGATGCGATCAATCAAGTGACCGGATGGGTCTTTACATCCCATATAGCAAATGTCTATTTGCCAGCGGTCAGGAGATACAAGACCCTTCATTAAGCAAATGGAAAACAGGGACTGTCTCTCTAAAATGGCGGTTTATGAGTGATTGGCCAAATCGATAGCAAACACCGCACTCAATTCTCAGTTCACTCAATACAAGCCGGAATGAAGAATAAATAGAGAAATGAAGGAGAGAGTAGAGAGAGAGCGAGAGAACAGGGAAATGTTCAACGTCATATACGTTTTCCCCCTCTCTCTCTCTCTCTCTCCGCAGATGTCTGACCTTTAGAAATGTTCTGCTGTCAGCCAAAGCACTGCGTGCCGCTCGGCTCGCCGATGCCAGCCCAGAGTAATGGTGCTCATTTCTAGTGCACGGCTCTTGTTAGAAAGCCGCAGCTACATGAAAGATCGGTTTTCTGCAGTGTTCGTCTTTCTGCAGATGTCTCCTGTCCATATTGGGGGCCATGAATCATCGCGGGTTGTTGAGGCAGCAGCAACCTGCTTTTATGTGCGCACCTGCTTACACACGCAAATAAAAATAAAACTCGACCACAATCGTGGCCTCCAGCACCCTTCATCCTGCTTACATGGGTCAAAATGTGTAAAGGCCCAATGCAGCAGAGTGGTAGCAACAGCTACAAAGACTTGTCACCTCTGAGATTAAGAAAACGGAGCTAAGAATAAACACAATGACAGTCATAGCTGTGACACAGACTAATGCCTTTTGGCATTGTGGATATTTTATCAGAAAGCCCAGGCCTTTGTGTGGCAGGGGACATATGCCTGTGACACACACTTGGGGGGGGATGGAGCATGTGTCTCGACGTCTTCTCATTGGCATATGCCACGATATTTCTGGCAAGGTGAACAACATGCCAATCAGACCCTATGTGCTGCAATCTAATGAAATAGGCTTCCTGTCTGTCAGCCTTTCAGGAAGCAAACACCTTTTCATTACCTAGCCACATAAACATGACATTTCCTCTCTCTCCCTATCTCGATGTAAATAACATCTCTCAACACCCCATGCGCGAGAAGGGGACGTCCTGCCTGCCACCCTCCTCGGCTTGTCCATGCGCTCCGTTTCTCTGCCTTTTATACTTTCTTTTCCTCTACCACTGCCTCGCTCGCTCTCGGCACGGAGCGCACGAACAAGCTGCTGCATTATTGGCAATTTCACGCTGCGCGTCTGAAGGTGTAAAGGAGAAGGTGGGGAGGAGAAAGAAAGGAGGCAATGGTTTGATGAGTGCAACTAAAAGCTTCTGGATTGGCACAGGCGCCATTTTTTCATTTGAACTGGTTCCAGAGAATGGGGAAGCAGAATCAGGTCATTCGGACCACTCACTGCCTGGCTACGTCCTGTAACACAAAGGCAGCTCTCTTTCCTAGCGCCGGCGTCTCTGTGTCCCTGAATAGTAAGACAACAAGTGAAATCCAAGCTTTTTCTTTAAAAAAAAAAAAAAAAAAAAAAGCTTTTTCCAAGTCTTTTTGTCCAAACTGAGCACATAGGGGACTAACCTTGAGCATCTGGCACAAGTAGTAAAAGGAACCCTGGTTGCAGGTCTGGGGCACGAACTACACACTTATTTAGTTCAAAAAACACCTTTTGTATTCCTCACTGTTAGAGGAGAGGGCGCAGTTTTTTTTAATGCACTATTAATAGATCACAGTTTTATCAAAATGCAGTTTATGCAAATAAACCCTGATCAGTGCAGCGAGTGTACATCATTCAGATGATGAATCGGCTCTTCAAGAGCTAATTCTGCACAGTCATATAATTACCCTTTCAGAGTCTTTCCTTTTCATGCTCAAGTAATATCTCACCCAGGGATTGTTGTTAGCAACAAAGACATTATTTCCCACAAATCTCAGCTCCATGTTCGACGTAATTATATCAACACTCAATCAGCACGGAGAACGGCAGTCCTTGTGCTCGCACAATCCTGCGGCATTTAAGAGGTTGTTTTTGTGTCCGTTATGCATTTGATTAGGTGCATTCTCCACTTGCTCGGTCTTAATGGTTTCTATCAGGGTAGAACGATTGATAGACAATCAAGCTGGCTCTCCACAGAGATGAACCTTTCGGGAGAACAGCGTAATAGCACTCTACTAAGGATGCACAAAACCAAAGAAAAATTCCAACTTCGCCTGATTGGTGGGTTGCCTGAATAACTAGCTGACTGTTTTATAAGAAGGTCCACTTTCTTGCAGAGTTAAGCTCACTTGGCTGTAACTTTTTAGTTAAGTTCTGCAGGAGAGTGGATCTTGAGGGCCAGAGTTGTCCACCCTTGATCCTGACAGCAAATGGAGCAATTTAAGACAATTTAAACTCTGACTGTTTTTAACTTGACAAGTAGGGAGGCATGACCATATATCAAAAGATGTTTTTTTTTTAATTTATTGAGAGATCTTGAATCATCTTGAACACTGTATTCAGCATTATAACCCTTCCCTACACTCCATCCTTCTGTACCTATCTTTCACTCACACTTGTCTTTCACACCACTCTTTTAAATTAAAGGCCTCATCATCTCTGTTTCCATCCTGCTGTGGCCTCTACCCAGTGCTGACTCTACTAGAGAACTAGAGAATAAAAAGATGTGAGTGATGAATATCGCACAACTATCTGCACGTAATGACATTAAATGACTTAATGACTGTGAACCCTTTCGGTAAGAAAGAGATTCGGCATGCTGCCGCTTCCATAGCAAAGACCTCCATTTGAAAGCACTTTACTAGTATTATTTGATCCAACATTGGCCTTTTCTGAGCAATATCACTATTTCCTACTGAATCTTCGTGCTTCAAAGAAAATGTCAAAAGATATCAAAATGAGAGTTAAAGATAGAAAAAAACAAACCCTGAAATCGCATCGTATGGCACTACGCTGGCGTAAAGATATACAGTGGAGCTCAACATCTAAATACAGCCACAGGACCGGATTTTCACAGATCTGTGATGGTATCTCAAAAGCAGATGAGTTGTGAAGCCTTCTCACATCTGCTCTACACCTCCTTGAGCTTCTTTAAACATAGATATAACAATAAAAATAAAAATCATCTGCAATACCTACCTGTAGTAAATGGAAACTGTCCAATTTACGTGATTAAAACATTATGCAAAGCTCAGGAGACCAATCAGGAAAGAGTCATTTGTTTGATTTGGTTGAGTAAAGCTTTGTGACAAAAAAAAAAAGCATTCAGCAGATGTCAATGATGTCACCGCATACATCATTCTTTGTGGATCAATGAAACCCCTGGGATGTGAAACGTCAGCACTTATGAAGAAAGAGCTTGTGTTTGCATTTGTGTGTTCTTAAGCCATTGTCTGAGGTCGTGTTTTGGATGGATATAAAAAAAATTCATGCATTTATGAGATGCTGAAGGCAGGTTATAATTGCACATTTTGTTTTCCGAGATCTCAACTGTCAGAAGCTACCCAACGGAAAAAAGTGTTTGTATATGTACTTGAGTACACATTCCCACATGTCAACATGCGTGTACATGCATGTGTAGAACTAAATAAGGTTTATGATGGCTCCAACGAATGAGGAAAAGGCAGTAAAATTGACGTACTGCTCAAGAAACATCCAACAAGTTCTAGAGCGCATAACCTTTTCACATCTACATGTAAAGTGAGTTTAGTCTGATTAGGAGATAACGATCTTATGATGGATTATGACCTTTGCTGGAGTAGTTAC
The DNA here is from genome assembly GCF_003368295.1 of Carassius auratus. Lineage (NCBI taxonomy): Eukaryota > Metazoa > Chordata > Actinopteri > Cypriniformes > Cyprinidae > Carassius > Carassius auratus. Next base: position 29,184,389 of record NC_039246.1, on the reverse strand, counting down.
AATGGGAGATGTAATTACTGAGGCCAATAAACCTGGAGATCGACTTTAATGAATGGAAATGCACTGTGCACAGTGTAAGCGACTGATTAAAACCATGTCACACCGTCCTATAAAGTGGATCTCCCAGAAAGCGTCACCAAAGAGGAAACTTGGCAAGGAACTGCAGCCATATTAATGAAAAATCAAGAGATCTCAGGGGGACTGCAGTGTTTCAGACTGATAAGCTTGCATGTTCTCCAATTCAAAGGTGCACTCATTAATTTTACCTACATTTCACACAAAAATGAGGCACTGCTCGCACAGAAGTCACTTTAAAACCAGCTTTCTGTTGGCCAACAGAGTGATTTTGCATTAAATTTAAACCCATTGCAAAATCTGCATAGAAAAATCTTTCTCCCTAATGCCCTTATTGAGAATAGCACACTTTAGAATAGCAGCATTATCTGAAAACGGTTGCTTTTGTGTAACGCTGCATGACAGTATAAGTCCAACATGACTGCCGGATCAACGCAACACAGTAATTACAAAGCGCACCTTTAATGGTGGGGTGGGGGGGTATGACTAGCAGTTGGAAACTAACGAGAACTGACAGCCACTTCGATAGAATGAGTTCTAAAAAATCTGTCTAGGAGGGTGAAAAGCGCTAATTATTTGGCAATAATATGTAATGAGCATGCAGAGACTGACAGCTGAAGGAAAAAGCCTATAGCCTGATTTTAATGACTTATAATTGAGATGATTATGAATAATAATGAGACCAATCTTAATTTAAAATGTTCTTATCTCTCTGACCGCAATGTCTCTAAAAGCGAGGATGAGGTTGAGAAAAATGCATAAATTAACCAAAAAAAAAAAAAAAGATTAGTGTTTGCCGCCCTTGTTTGCTTGAACACCAGGAGACGAGAAGCCTGTATTTACGGTGCCAGACTCATTTTCACACCATTTCATTCTGCTGACATAGGGAACATGGGGCGCTGGCAGATTATTTTTTATAGGTCAGATGTCAACAAAGAATGATCTGTAGACACCAAGACTTCCACACTGATACATTCATTATGTGTTACTGCCATGCACATTTGTATCATCACAATCACTTTGAAATCATCTTCTCCCTTAATAGGATTTGTAACTGACACAAGATATAAAATCTCAGTATTAACAATAATAATATTATTAAGGAAAACAAACCTGAAGCAAACTGGCACACAAGACACCTTAAAATATTTGGCCTCGCAAAAACAGAACAATAGAATTAACTTGTTTTTGTTCAAAATAAAAAGCATGGCAGGCATCACAAATCAAACCCATACACTTTTAATGCCTTTTGTTGTTCAGGTTTGAATACTCCTCTGTCTGGGTCCAAAGGCACTTGGGAAGTCTGAGAGATGTTTGGCACAACCAAAGCTACAGTAGTCTTGAGCGAGCTTCAGATCTCTGCCTCTGCATTTGGATTCCCCTTCAGTGTCTGATCTTTAAATAGCAGCACACAGCTGCCAGTTGTAACCCTGTGGGAGTAAAGCTGTGAGCATGACTTATCGAACCCTGGACTTGGGATTAAGAGAACACGGGCCTGACTTCAAATCTCATTAATGCACATCTGCTTTGGGCAAATAATACGTAAACTGACTATTGGGGGAGAGTGGGGATGATAATATCTATTACAAATAAATATTAGTTTTTTGTACATAATTAACCGAAGTAGAACAAAAATCTAAAATAGTAAGGCATGGGAAATAATTAATAGCTCATGTCACATGTAGTGGGGCATATTTCAAAGAGACACAATGTCTTCTTAATGAGGGTGACAGCATGACCATTGTGTGTGACACGCCACGCCTCTGTGTATGTGCATGTGAGATGACTTCATTAACACCATCTAGAACGATTTAGTCGAAATCTGTTTTAATGAACTGATGAAGATGGGTAGACTGTCTGACGTAGTGAAACGCACACCCTTTCTTTTGTGAGTTTGTGTGTACACGTCATGTTTGACATTAACAGTGCCCCTTCATACAGCCTGACTGCCCTAATGAGCAGTAGGGCTGCTCATCTGTTCATTAATTGGGAAATAACACACACCAAGAGAGCTTGAAAGGGTCAGCACAGAGTACTGCTGCTTCCTCTGCAAATACAATTTCTTACCATGGTAATAGGGGTGGAACGGTTCTCGGGGAAAAAAATCGAACCGTACGATTCTCCACACAAGGTTAGGCAACGCACTAGGACCACAGTTTAACTTAAATCTTACAAAGCATCTGTAATATGGTTTGCTATAAATAACATAAAACAAACAGGGTTTAGCTGTTTCTGTTAAGGGATGCACATTCTGGCTTCTCAATACATTACTACAGCAGCAATGAAAAAATAAAAAAAACGTAGGCAAACCATTCACTCTTGTACAATGCGAGTGCTGTATGCTGGAATATGAGCAGTCATTTATTCCGTCATCACCCAGGTGCTGATAGCGCGTGCAAACACAGGTGAGACCTGAACAGCACACATTGACATTGATATCGGTGTTTAAGCTAAAATCATGTAAGCTTTGGCAGTTTAAGAGCTCGCACACGCGGTGAGAAGATTTGCGCATATACTCATCAGAAGTGCACAAACCAGTGCCTCAAAACTCACACAAATATTAAGCTCTCATTGAAGTACTGTGTTTAAATGGACAGATTCACACAAAAATAATGTCAAAATGCCTGTCTTGGTAAGTATCCTACAGCAGACATAGCCGGCGGAACATACAGTCTCAGTGGTGCAATTTCTGTACCTAAAAACTAATATTAGGCCTACAAAAAAAAAAAAAAAAATCAATTATTTTATTTGTATCTTTACTCTACTCTATTGCATTTATTTGTTCGCTGCTTGTAGACAGATTATTCTTATTTTTTTTATTTGAATTTGACAATATAGTTTTTCCCTGAACATAGCACATACCGAACCGTACCCAAATTGTGACTCTAAAACCGTGATACAAACCGAGCCGTAAGTTGAACCGTTCCACCCCTACATGGTAAAACATAGTTACTTGTGTCTACAGTAAAACTATGGTAATGTGTGACATTAGCCATTACTGTAAATCAAACAAAATGACAAGAAAAGCTGCTCGCAGAAGTTTAAAAGAAAGACACATTGCAACAGAGGACAGGTGTCTCAGGATATGTTTTACAAAGCAGAACTTGACACACCGTTCTAAGCGTGTCACTTGGTGCAAGACAAAGTGAGACACATTGCAACAGCCTCAGATGTCCCTCTAACACATTTATGTTAAAAAAGAAAACGTTTTTAAAGAAGAAACACTGCCATTAAAGCAGCAATGAAATTCATACCAAATATTCTCATTGTTGGGTCTCAGCAAGATTAGATCATAGTTCATATATTTTTCTATATTATGTTTGATATACATCTAAAATAATAAAAAAGCTATTCATCCATGTCATCTGCCTGCACATGATACATCACGATGACTGCTAGTAAAGAGCCGAATTTTGGACAGAACTAGAGATATATCTCGTATGAGCCAGGTTTACATTATGCTATGATTTTTCACAGCATAATATCCTTATCATTTGCAGAGGGCACAGAGAGGATATTAAGATATACATCACTTTCATATCTTCAGCGAAGCTGCATTACTATCATGTCATGTTGATGTAATGTTTGCAGAGGGCTGAATATTGAGAGAATGTTATCTTCACATTCATGAAGAGGGGCTTGCTTGATCTCACTGCGCTTCCCTGCTTACTTAATTAGACTTTCATATCAGAAAGTCAAAAAGCTACGGAGTCGCTACCAGGTTTTTTTCCTTCTTTTTTCATTCTTTCTTGCTTCTTATTTTGTAATGAGTAGATTGTGTGTTTGGTAAGTGATGGCATGCAATATTCTAGCAATATTCCGACTCAGAAGCAGTGAGTTTTTCATGCATTATTGAAAACACAAACCCATCTGAGACCAACAACTGCAATTCTTGTAAAATCACCCGAGTGATGTTATCGAAACATCCATCTCCCCCACTAAGATAGCAAGTTAATGTACTGTTTTCTCACTCCTGTCATTCCCCACTTTTTATCTTGTCAGCATGGTCCCATTGAGTGCAGACTCAGGAATACTACAGCCCAAGAGCGTTTAACTTCAGTAACAAAACCGCCTGGATGATATGTCATTTTTGTTTTGCCCTGGGACGCTTTCAAATGTATACTGTATATGTTTGTGGGTGTTTTTCTGAGACACATGAGTGTCTGAATGCATCCGTCTATGAGCGTGTGCTTTTATTCATAGGTGAGTCAGCGCAATTGTGCCCATGTTTCTTCTGCCTGTGGGTGTTTGGAAGCTGCTTTATACCTAATGTAGTCTGCTCACTGTGAAAGACAACATGAAACAGCATTCACAATGCATTCAATTTCCATAATGGACTGTATATTTAGATGACGCAAGATTCCGTGGCAAGCAAACAGGATGAGGTTCAAGTTTTATCCATTGGGATATAATTGCACCATAAAAAGTGCCCGCACTGTTATGATAATTCTTTCTCCCAACCCACAGTCTTGGTTAAATCTGCAGACATGACAGCTCATTACGTAGAGAAAGTCATAATATTTTAAGCATAAATAGTATACCTATTACACTTTATAAATAAATAAATATATAACTACATAAACATTAAAAACTATTATAAATCAATATAAAACATTAACGTTAATAATATTTTGTTATCAGCCATGACATTTAACATTACCATTTGAAATAGTCAATATTAATAACATCCATTTAGTCAAAATAAATGAATAGTAAACAATTAATTAAAAATATAAAAATGAACTTTACAAGTGTATTTGGACATCACAGTATAAGTATTTTTTTTAATAAATAAATAGATATTGATGAAAATATTGGTTGATAAATTTAAAACAATATATTTATATATATATATATATATACACACACATATACATATACATATACATACATATACATATATATATATATATATATATATATAAAGTGCATCCCCAATCCATATGAAATAATGTATTCTTCAGAATTACATAAATGAAGAATAATGAAGCTCTGTTGAATCATGCTTAAGAAGCATTTATTAAAGTAAATAGGGGCAAATGTTAATTCCATGTTGTCTTTAATAAGCCTGTGTAATCATGTGTTTGCATATTTCCGTGTTTATATTTGTGTGTGAGATCTAACAGCTCTCGGAAAAGATCATTTAAACAGTAACAGAGCATTTATCAGTCTCATATATAATGTGTTTGAGCTCACTTGTTTTTTTTCTCTTCCCCAATCAAACACTTGCCTGGCTTTTAAATGAGGAGCTAGTAGCCATAGTTACCGGAGGAGGAGACACAGGCCATCCATCTCTCTCTCCTCACTGTGACGCTCTCTCTTTAATTTATGCTGCAGTGGCCATACTGCAGTGCACGCAAAAATGGCACCATTCCTCAACATAACTCCTTTCCTTCCTCCCTCTCTAGCTGTACACTTATCACAAAATCACTCTCTTACAGTCTGCTTCACATTTATTCTTGTGTGTGAGTGCCTGTAAGTGTGTGTGTCAGTTTCACTTCTACCTCAGTTGAAGCACACATCCTCTCCACATCAGGAAAAACTTAACAAAATTCACACCCTTATTGCAGAAACAGAAACAAGGTACCTCAAAGGAATGCTATTACTATGGAATCTTTCTTATAAATGCCTGAACTCATTCTATTGCTGTAGAGTTTGACTTGACTCTATTCAACCAACACTAATGTTTCTGAAAGGAGCAAGAATTAACTGGGACTGGTGTTGAGTGGTATGTGTGGTAATAATTCATTTATTCCCTGGCTGGAATTCAATAAAGTGTTATTATAATAATATTTTTATTCTTTGAGTAAGGCAATTTCACATTTCGTGTTTTATTAAAAGGTCTAGAAAAAATGAAATCCCACTGAGTATCGTAGCCTAAAGGAGACGTTGTAAACAAGTGATAAACATTGACATGGACATTATTTTGAGGGAATTTCTTGACCAAATGAATTATTTTAATTGAAACCGGCCGTAAGTTGGTAAACAAAATATTAACAATTATGTTGTCACTACTGTGAGAATTAAACTAAGAAAAACACGCCAACATTTTTTACCTGCATTTATACAGATATAGTGATCAGATCTACTGCAGGATAGAATATCATTGTCCTTCTTTAAATATGAGTGTAAAACGCAGATTGAAATTGGAAAGACAAATTCTCCAATTCATTTAGCCCAAACACCCACAGTTTAAAATACAAGCTTTTTGCTTTCAAAACAGTCAGCTTCCAGGGAACCATTAAAAATGTCACTTTATTTCGATACCTTGTCCTGTGTTGTCAAAAGACTTGTTATAAGCACAGCCAGTGGTAATTGATCAAAAGTGGTCTTGTATTGCTAGTGGGTACTACCTCATACGTGTGCCTTTATCAGAACAAAATTAGCTCTACTCTCTTGTAAAGACTTGAATGGACAAGTTTTAAAAACTTCAATTTGTATACAATTTGATGACTAGCCCTGAATGTAATAGCAGTGCTCACATCAATCATTGTGAGTCATAGAGAGTTACTATAGTAACGGTCATAAGTAGAATTATTCCACTAATGGCAGGTAAGCAGACATGTGCTGAATGTACTCACCGCACTACTGCATGGGATGTCTTTCACTTTGAGCCAAGCGAGATCCAAGGTTCCCTCCCCTTTATAGCACGACTGCAACCGGTCCTTAATTCTTTCATTAATCTCTTTCAGAGTGAACACGCATAGAGCTGACTCCTGAGATGACTCCTTAGGCCTCCTTTTCTGTCCTTTGGAGAACACAGCATAAAGGATGTCATCATCGGGTCCTATGCCCAGCGAACGCGCCAGGATGGTACCTGCTTTGGACAGGTAGGCCGCCTGCAGGAGGCGATACTCAACTCCACCCTTAACGCAACCGAGAGGAACTTCGACGTACGAGTTAAATGCAGTGTCGTCCTTGCAGAGTCGCACCAGTTTGGAAGTGTACACCTGTTCACGACCGGCCGAGGATGACCCAGTCGTTGGGCCTACTCCCATTTCGGGTTGCAATGTGAGAAAATACACAAAATTTCCACTGCTAAACCCATATATGTAATAGATGTCAAAGTCTGGTACCACCGTGAATGTATCTGATGGGATTTTAATCATGGAGGCAACAAACTCATCGTGGAAGACGTAGGCGAACATCCCATCCTCCTCAGAGTTACGGGTGAGCTTACGACTGGATATCGTCGGGAAGTACTCCGGTCTTCCGTCGACAGCTGTGGCCACAAACAGCTTATCAGGCGAGGCATCACCGTAAGACACAATGACCCCAAATACGGCGCCACTCTCGTTGACGCCAGAGAGGTAGTGCTCCTTTTTATGGAAGGGCTCTCCAAGCTTAAAGAGATCATCCAGGCGGAGCAGTTTGCAAATACCCTGGTACAGGCTGCCGCAGGCCAGCAGCCGGTTCTCACGGTAGTCCATGAGCAGCATCTTGTTGACATTGTTGGTCAACGTGAGAGGTTCGCTACAAGGCTGCACTATACGGGGCGGGTAGCAGTTCCGGTTATCCTCATCTGGACCGGTCTGATGTGACACCTGTACTTCCAACCCAGGTGAGAGTTTGTAGATGCGGTTCACTGCACCAAGGTACACATTCCCATTTCTGTGGTCCACCGCAAGATGGTTAAAGGTCCATTCTGGGTATTCCACCCGGAATGTGCTGTATTTCTCATGTACTCTGGATGCCGCTGAAGGCTGTTGTGGCCTCGTAGCCATGAGGGGGACTAGCAGGACAATGATGCAGCAAGAAAAAGTGAAAAGGTTCCATCTCCTGTTGTGGGAAGCCATTGTCCTGTTGCCTTACGGGAAGAGTGTCTCTGTCCACTACTTGTGCTCTGTATCAGTATTCAGGCTTCTTGTGAAGTTGGGAACATTTTGTACCTGAACAGAGAGAAAGAACAGAAGAATGTTAGCATTAAAGATATTAGCATTAGCTTCAACAGTAGTGCAACTGGATACCACAATCACTGTCTCCTCCACAAAAGATTCTTAGTAAAGAAGAAAGGAAGACAAATGATTAAAGCCACATGACAGTTTTCCTAACATTTTAAAAGCGCAAGAGTAATTAGAGAAAGAGAGGTGGAAAAGGGCACTCTGGGAGCTCACACAGTTGGCATGAATGGATGCCATTCTCAATGGGATAATGCATTTTCCCCAGGAGTTAACAGCTAGGATGGGCACAATTTCTCTGCCTGTGCCCCACCTCACAGCCGGACCTCTGGCTCTCTAATTGATTTTCCCCTCAGTATGCGATTTGCATGCTTTGCCGATTTTCTTCTATCTTTCAAGATAGCACAATTCACCTGCTGACACAGCTGAAGGAGGGGCAGAGCTCACAGTCATGCCTGCAATGTCTGAACAGTGGTGGGACCACAGGGCCAATTAGATGGAATCGCTAATGGCTGCACAAAAGACAAGAGACAAAAAAAAAACAGAGTTTGCTTATTATACTTGAGTAAAATAAGCAACTTATGACTCATGCTAAAGGTCTGACCATTAATGCATACAGAGTATGGTGTATATAAAAGCCATACTTTTTGTTCTAAAGAAAGCTAGTAGTGGTACTCCAGGCCGACACTTAACTGTGGAGGTTCACAGCAGATTTGAAAATCACTGCCTAGCCATTGTAGTGGGCATTAAGACGGTATACAGAGTAAAGGGTATGGACTCCACAGTAATGATTAGCCATTGAAACAGAAAGCAGAGACGCACTAGGGGAGGGAGCGTTAGCACACTCAGAGGCATAGAAGAGTAATAAAGAGTTTGGTATATTTTCCATTCTGTGTGAGAATGGTCCTGCTGCAGCTGTGTTCCTGTGCATGGAAGAGAATGGTTTGAAATATAGTAGTGTGTGTAATCTGAGCAGTGGGGGATAATGTTCTCTGATAGAAAAGTCTAGCAAAGAACCACTTCAAAACACTACAGCAGGTATCATTTACCAGCGATTACATTTAAAGTGGGAGAAAACTGAGATGTGAGCCGAGGTAAAAACAAGCATCAGGGAATGGTGGTCTTGTAAAGCTGAATCAAAACAGAAATTATGACCCCTCGGCTCGTTGGTGGGTTCAAACGGCAACCAAAAGATGAATCAACATCCGTCTCATAAAGCAATCACATGTAGAAGCTCTATAATTAAAGCCTTTTTTTTTTTTTTACAAGGACAAAATAGAGACACAATGGGAAACTATATGGGGAGAATACAGAAAATAATGGGATGAGGACTTAAAACTATATCTCCCATAACAATACTATGGCTCAATGAACCTGTAGCTTATTTTCTAAACATTATGCTATGGCTCCAAAAACTCTCTGAAATCTTAATGTGCAGGTATCAAACTATTGTAAATATAAGCAGCTTGGTCTGCTAGAATTTTTTTCGGTGCATGGTTGGATGTTAAGCATCCATGCCAATCCATGGTGGTAAAATATTAAATAATGCATCTAGTGCCGGGCTTTAGGATCAGCTACTCTGCAAGGTCATCCAAAAACAGGGGTTTATAAATCTAGCATCTTCCTATAGGTTGCTTTAGGAGATTGCCAGTTGGATTGGATACAGCATCCCCAGTATCTTGAACAGGAAACATGAGTTGACCTCCAGACCGGATATAGGCCTACTCCAACAGTCCAGCATGTTGCCAATGGAAAACCAGTTCTTCTATTTGAAAGCTTGCTTGCAACACACACACAGGCTGGCATATACATGGTCTGGAGACCACATGCTGAGTAGCCACATCAAAGAGTGCTAATGAATTCATGTTTAATACCACACACAAGCAGGATCTCAGTAAATGCGAGGAAACGGCACATTTAAGGTTTAAGCTGTGTGTTTGTTTACTTGATAAATAATTGGATATTCATGCTTCTCATTCCAATTCTTTGTCTTTCTAGGATACAACTGCGACAGTGAAGTCTCACTTGATACAGTTTCTTTTGTGAGTCAAAGGCATTTTTTAAAAGACTGGACAACAGAACTGGAAAAAGCAAGACACAGATATACTGATTTCAGTCCATTATGAGCTACATGTAATAAAAATCTAGACTTCAAAATTTCATAAGCATCATTGTAAGTGTATTTGCATTGTTACGCTGCTTTCTGACATCTAATATTGAATCTGCTGGAACAAGCCTATGTTTTCCTGTCCAGGCCATCTCATTCATGGCCTTCTGGCTAAAATGTGCACCAATTGCCAAACACCATACGCTCCACACTGGGCATCAGTATGGCAAACTGAGTTGACACCAGGCTGCTTAAATCCTGGCTTCAAGTTGGGTGGGTGAATACTGGCAGTGGTAGACTCTCCATTTCCATGCTACTTTTTGCATTTAGAGCTGAACTCCAGGCCATCTGAGTGTCAAATGAGGTCAAGTGAAGGTCTCAGAGACCAGTCAGTGGCATTAATTGACATAGATCCAAAAAAACTATGGGAAAAAAATAAGCAACTAAATTCACCTAAGACCAGAGTGTTTGACTGGAGCCTTTCCAGGCTTTGCAAACACTCGACCTTGAATTTCATCAGATGTGTGTGGGAGGGGGTGGGGGGCCAAGGCCATCTGAACAATCCCGAATTTATCCTCCCTGATCTAAGAGCATTATCTCAGAACAGTGCAATTCAACTTTGATTACGGCATGACACAAAATCTCATACTCTGACACCCGTACAGGCAAAATCACGCATACACACAGACGCTTACGCACACATCCTCCTGTTCCACTTTCATTAGTACAGCCTGCACTCCTCATCCCTCTATGGACAGATGGAGGGATTCATCCCTGATGTGGGTGTCTAAAGGACGAGGTGACAGAAGGATGCTAGGAAGAAAGGGAGTTATGTTTATACACCGAGCACATACAGATAAGGGTTTTTAATTATCTACAGCCCTCCCAGAGGGCTAAGGAGCCCCACCCACCAAAATCTGATGGGACTTTAGGATGCTCAAAAGAAAGAGAGAGCAACAAAAGGTCACACTCAACAAATAATGTGTAATTCATTTACTCTTCTGTGTCAATAGAAATCAGCTAAAATAATAATATGGAATACCAAATTTTCAATACATTTAATATGGACAAAAATAATTCACAATATATAGATAGACATACTTCGTGTATGGCACTGGATTACTGCAGTCTTATTAGCTAAAATATGCATAAAAAAATTATCCATTGTCAATACTGTAGAGCTGTATAAAGCACTTTTCACACAGAAGTCACTTTCAAACAAAATGTGTTTTTGTTGGTCAGCACAGCACAAGGTCAAAGTGACATCAGCACAAGTGAACTGTCATTTAATTTAGGTTTTTGTAAATAATCGATGTATCGCCTGCATTAATGAACGCAATATTGCATAACTTGTTTAGTTAACTATGGCTCCGGACTTAACTGACGAGATGCCCATGATAAATCACATTCAGTTATTTGCACAGCCCTAATCTGAATTATTGTATTATTTCATTTATCATGAATTATTGGTGTTTGATGTCTGCATGCATCAAACTTGCTCTATTATTTACCGAATTCATCAAAACTAAAGCGCTCCCTGAATCATGGCATTTCAAAGCAATGGACCGAGACCAAACGCTGGTCAGACAAATCCAGTGGATCTGAGAGACATGTTGACATCTGCCTGTCCTAGCTCTCTCTCCCATTTCCTTCTTTTTATTTCCTCCCTCGCTCTGATCAGAGGAACCGTAATCCTCCACAGCAGCTCTCGGTTCAAACTGACTCTGTCAAATGCTTTCCATCCATCTTCCTCTCCCTCGCTCACACATATACACAAATCACTTCCCTTCGCTTTTGAACACAGATGCATTTTTCCCCTCACACCTTTATCAAACAAGTCAGGGTCTTACTCCAAGATGAAAACGTGTTTGTCAGAGGTGCTTTCTACCTTGAGCGGGCACATGTCTCCTGCAGACCATAAAAAGATACTACGGCCGGCTGTTCTGACTAATACACACACACAGACTCACGTGGAAATGATAAACGATCAGATAAAGATACACACTTAATCATGCATAGAAGCACATCAACATAACTTCTCTTACCCACTTGGTCCACCCACTTGCTATCTGTGCTGATGCCCAGTGTCATGGGCGTTGAATGCACTGAATATTATCTCTTCAGATAAAGATGTTTCGATACTGTTGAGAGGCCTATTGAAGAGCTACTGATCCTTATTGTCATTATTATCCTGTTATTAGGTTAGAGTCCAAGCTGCTTCCTGTAGCTGTTTGCCATGCCCAGCTCATATATAAACAAATGTCTTATTTGTCACTCGTTATTATGACTTGATGAGGTCTTGTATTCAATTAAATGATGTCTCAGGAAGAAATGTTGAAGGGACAGTTCCTCCAATTCTGTCATGATACACTCTAAACTCTAATGTAGTTTTAAACCTGCATGACTTTCTTCTGTAGAGCACAAACCAATATTTCTCAAAATATCATCTTTTATGTACCACAAGAGAGAGTGAAGAAGGGCTTTTTTGGAGAATTTTCCATTTTAACAAGGACTAAAACCATTATGTGTCATTTGAGAGGCTTTAAATCATCAGTTTCTTCATTTAAACATTCATCCAGTGTTCGTCAAATACTGGCCTCACTGATATACTGGTCTATTACGACTCTTGGAAAAGTAAACAAGGGGTTTTCAGTTTTCAATGGCTGCTTAACCAACAAATCCTAACCACAAGTGTATCTTTCAAACTCCAGAATGCTCCTAAAAGCCTTTAGACAAGAGAAGCAGAGCTTGTAGACAAATCAGGTCTTTCCTCTTTCACCTGAAGGTCTACTATTCATGAGACTCAACACTTTCCTTACCATTGCCTTTATTCTATTTTCACTTCCACATATAAAATGCGAGCAGCTAAAATCATATCCTTGGTCAGTCACACCACGTTAGAGCTGCACACTGAAACTTTTATGTGCTCTCCTCTGGCTTTTCTATGTTCTTTCTCTGTGCTCAATCTTTGAACTTTTTTTTCTTGATTAGTTTTCAACGGCATTCATGAAAGGTCACCTCTCAGTGTTTAAGAGGAAGTTTTATTTATGATCCCAATACTTGCTGTGAGACAAATGCACAGTTCAGCACCTTAAATCAAAACGTTAGCCACTTCCACAGCAAATATATTCAGCACACTAGTGTTTTGGAGCAGTGCTGCGGTGCTGCTGAATCTGCAGCGTTACAGCAAAAATATCTAGTTTAGCTGATCTGTAGGTTTATGAATTGCATGTGATACGAGAAAGACTGGCCGATGTGAAATATTGCCTATGCCAATAAACTGGTAAAAAAAAAAAATACTATATTAGATTTAAATCTATTAAATAAAAATTTGCATAAGTGTAAAAAATGTAATATATTCTCTGCAACTAATGCACAACATACACAAGAAGTGACAGTGCTGACATATAACTGCATACACACACATAGAAACATGCCGTCATAGCATACACACATGTGAGCAGCAGCAGTGAGGGACAGCTGTGATGTGTGTGGTGGGGGTCGATGGGAGGTGTGGATTTGATTTCTCTCCCAGACTGAAGGCTTTTCCCTTCAGCTTTCCTCAAAGCAATCTTGGGGCGTTTCAGAGGCACTGATGCAGGTAATAAATCAGAGATCATAAAAGTTCATTTCCCACACAGCAGAGTCTCTAATACAGTGCTGATGTGTGCTGGGCCAGCCGGAGGTGGGGTCTGACTGTCATCACTGCATGCCACATATCATCAACTAAAAAGAAAGATGGCTAGAGGTTTCAGCTGACTTGAGCTTAGTTTTGTCTTCAATAATGAATGTGACTAGATGGCAACGGCTGGCCCTAGATCAGTAACTGAACAGCTTCCTTGTTTTTCTTTCTATGAAACCATCAGTTTTAGCCCAAAGGCAGATTTCACAGTCAAAGTAAGATGAATAATGGTGTATGGAGGGCAGGGATGTAAAAAAATTAAGTCATATGGTCTCTGAAAACTACAGCCAACACAGTCCATATTAAGAAAGATGTTGGAGACATTCACGTACATTTTGTAAACAATTAATAGTTAGAGCCATTTCTACAAGATGAACTGGATGTGACCCATCTAGCTCTGGTTTACATACAGTATTAATACTCAATCTCATCCAGTAGTTTTGGATGAACTGGACCTGCAAGATTAACTTCTTAGACATGAATGCCTGATAATCACAAGCTTAGAACTGATTATTATAAACCGTTAAACTGTGTTTTTAATTTGTGTGTGTGTGTGTGGGGGGGGGGGGGTGGAATAATCTTGGGATTGGGGTCTGGATACACACGACTGGTTTCAACACTGGTAATCCAACTTATACCCTCCCATTCTCCACACACACACACACACACACACACACACACACACACACACACACACACACACAGGTATATTTTGTAGATCTTCCCTTAAAGTACATACATAAAATGTGGGAAAGAATCCAACTGGAGCATTGCATCAAGAACAATAACTTTATTTGAATCCACACCAACAGACAATGTTCTGTTTATGAATGTGCACTGCAGTTTTGTGGTCTGTGGATGCAATGATTTTATCATTCATAATCTTTAAGTAATTCCATTGATTTCATGCCCCCCTCTCTTTACTATTACAGCTGTGGTGTGGACTTCCCTGCTCTCACAGAATTAGAATGACTATTAAAACTTTAGAGTAAAATGTCTCCTTAAATTTGTCATCCTCTGGGTAAACGGCCCTTAAGACTGGACATAAGCCCTGGCCATAAACAATGAAGTCTCTTCCCTCTTGTTGGTAGTGAGCTCATGAGAGTGGACATACTTTAGGAACATGACCGCCAAATTCTAACACACTTATACAGCAATAAGACCCTGTCAGTAGCTTTTCCATTAAATCTAGCATTCTGAAAGCACATGTGTTCAGATTCAAAGCCTAAAATATATCACTGACCCATTGAAGTCAATTGAACACACTGGAACAGCTTGGAAACATATTGTAATAGCCAGCGTTGGCTAAAGAATCTGTTTTAAAGAATCTGTCAGCTCCGCCTCTGGTCTAAGAGAAAACCCATTTTCTTACAGGCTCACACAAGTGATAAATCACCAGCTCAACATTAACTGTGAGACCAAAGGGAAGCACAGACAGAGGGAGAGAGAATAGAGATGGAAACAGTTTTCCAAAAGGTCACAAGAAAAGCAACTAAAATTGAGTCTCCAGAAAAAACAAACAAAAAAACATTGCGTCTATGTGTATTACTTCTTGGAGCAACACAAGAGATGACTCAAATATCATTAGCAACACAACAGTCCACAAATTCAGCCAGCATAATCAGAAGGCAGCAGAGTTTAAGAACAAGAGGACCATTTTTGCATGCATGGAATTTTATTGGATTCCTCCACCCCATGCAAAACAAATTGATTTACCTTGTATTTCAAGACTGCTTATAAGTAGCGCTGTTGTGATAATTACAGCCGGTTTTTGAGGAATCATGCTGCGAGTCAAGTCGATATCTGCTGCTCATGTCAAGTCTTATGAAGGTATTCAACACAACATTCAGACAACCATAGCTGTTAAATTACTGATAAGAATGAGTTCAAGAAATGACTCGCTCATTTAGAGGCATTTTGGAGGACTAGCATTTAAAGTGTATGAGTCATCAATAAACAGAGTGTGTGCGCACTCTCTCTCCCACTCTCACACACACTCAAAAATGCATTATTCCTTTACTTCCCACTCCAAGGCTCTACGGACCAGACACATCCATAAAGGCAAAAGCAACACAATGCCACAAAACCACCACCGTGTCTGCACTATGGTTTCCTGGTCAAACTGATGTTCAATAACACCATTCAAGTGCAGATGACAAAGACGTTTGCATGAGCACACACACACAGACCCACAAGCTTATAGCGTGAGTGAAGATGTCACATTGGTAATGGCCTGGAGGCAAACTGTCATGGGTGTCGTATGTATAGATAATGAAGAACGAGAGGCACACAGTAGCTTCTTTGATGAGGGCTAACCGTGATATGCTCACTTCCATCCACATGCGTGGGAGTAGACAGATGAGCTATTGTCCACCGCTGGTAGATTACACACCACTCGAGGGTGTCGCAAGTGGCTACAAAAAAACATATGCAGATGAACCTCATCAATATGCATTTTATACAAAATTTTATGTAAATGCAGTCCATGGTTCCTTGCAGAATCACTAGCTGAACTTTCTGCCAAAACTTTCTCATTGAATGAGCGGCGGGTGCCGCTGCGCCCAGCTTTCTGCACCTGGCCTGATGCCAGCGCTCTTCTCCTCCTCATCTGTGTGCAAGAGTCAGGACCGGAAGACAGCACTCCATTCTGTTTTCTATTTACCTTCCTCCCTCGCTCTGTTTGTCAGAAACCTTGTTGTAAACACCCAAGGCTGCTTTCGAGTCCTTTCAGCAGGGGCTCCTGTGGTTTGGGATGAAGGAAACATAATCCATTCCTCTTTTCTTTCCCTCTCCGCAGTTGGTCAGGCTGTTTAGTGTGATTTCCTACATGCTAAAACGCGTCACATTTCTTGTGTGAGTGAATCTGAGGGGTCTTTTTGATCATGCATGACCACTCCCCAGAAGCTAAACCATAGTGACACTGGAAAAGTGAAAATAACCTGCGTGTTTACCACATTTACCTTCCTTTTTACTCTAAGCAGATATTCTATCCCACGGCACTGAAGTGACATGAATCGCTCTGACAAGATTCTAAGATCACCTTCATTCATGTTAGCTGTGCCAAATAAGACGACTTGTGAAGCGCGTCCAATGAGGGCTTGAAAACGCTTATCTTGAAGGCGCTGGAAGAATGTGGGATGCCAAGGGCATAAAACGCTGGTAGGGAGGATCATGCGACAGCTGCAATTTCTTGTCTGCATCTCTAAAATGTTTGGAAATACTACACAATTCATAATCCTGAAAAAAACATGTTGACTCCTTTAAAGGAGGAATAAGGCTTAATACTCAACTCAGTATTCAGTCTCCGATTCCATTCCATGAACCATGTTGATTTATGACAAGTTTGATCATTCCCCCTTGCATTTTATCAATGCTCATGATGCCACTCACTGGCGCCCTCTAGTCCACACTACAGTGGTGATTTGTATGTGTATGTCTGTGTGTGGGGAGGTACATTACTAGGGATAATGGAGCTAAAAAGTCATGTTTCCATGGGAACACTTATAGATGTGTGAGTGGGTGGCTGAGGGACTGAAGCTCACTGATACAACGGAGATGCTTAATGCACAGAACACAGAGAAAGAAACTCACATATGCATTGACAGACTGAATACACAAATGCAACTGCAGACATACACACTGCCAAGCTTCAATGCATCTGTTATATAGTATAGAGTAGACATTCACAACATGGTTGCAGTACGCTGAATGGATTCACCTGTGCCTGCACAAATCAAGACAGTAAAAAAAACATGTTAGTTTGTCTAGTCCGATGCTCACTGTCAAGGGGAATTAAACCCAACCTTGGCAACCCAGAATACATAACGTCAAATGCAGATAAACACTAAACAGACTGAAACCAGAGTCAACAGGAAGTTGAATCACTTCAAAACAGGAATACATTTCACTGTCCTAACAGCAAAGGACAAGTGCATCATTAGAGAATCCTGAAGTTTTCTTAAGTGGATATTAACAGCAAAATGGAAATGTTGCCGACATCCTAAACAAAAAATAAAATAATAAAAATAATAATAAAATAATAAAATAATAAAAAAATAATTAAAAAAAAACAGTATGACATCTTTTCTCACTCTTTGCAAGAACAAAAAATCTTGCTTAATCTTGCTGGCACTGACACTACTTTAACTGAGTCTTAAGGTGGATGTTTCAAAAAACGAGTTCACCTACAAAAGGAACAAGATACATATGCATGTCTGCAAGTTTCAAATAATTTCATGCATCTGAAACAAAACTAATCCATTACCTGTCATGCATGGCTTAGCAGAGGCAAATATAAAAGCCAGTATAGAGGGCTGTTTTCCATATAATCCTCCTGACCTAACCCATGGGAAGATCTGCACCAGAAATACTCTGCTCTCTTTCTTTAGGTATATTACTGAAACTACATGGAAAGGTCATATCACAAAGTTCATCATAGCAATGTTACAAATTTTGAACAACATAAATTCCTGCTAGTAGCATTCCTGCCACTGCATGGCTTTTGAAAACCTGATCATAAATTAGACAGATCACCAATTTGAAAATCATATGACTCCTTTAAAAAAAAGAAAAAAATTGAAGCAGATATACGCTACGACAGATAGCCTGCGGTTTTGTAATGGGATTCACTTGTGCAACAGTGGTGACAGGAAGAGGAGTTTCTCACTGGAGGAAATCACTCTCTCCTCATTATCCACACAGACACATGCACTCACATACTCACTAGCACACACACGCGGTGGGACATGGGGGACGCACAGCAGGAGTCTATTCTGAAGATGTCAGAAGCAGACAGAACTGTCACTTGCAATTCACACATCTACCTACAGACAGTTGCATTCAGTCGCACACAGAACCGCACATGACATGAGCATATGTGCAGATGCATGGACCGATCTACAATAAGAAACTCTCTCTACATTCCCAACACAAATATTTACTGCGCAAATAAACTTTGTGCTCTGCCAAAGCACAAAACACTTTCCAGGTACAAGGTTAATTTACTTCCCAAAGAAACACTGCATGTTAAACACACAGGAAAAAAATCCAAGGACGCGTGTTTGTTGCTAAGCTAATATAAATAATGGAATGATAAGTCATAAAAACTGTTATAGTAACCCAGTTACAGCAGAAGGGTTAGGTACATACCACACACACCCAAACACGTTTTCAACAGGCCGGTAGAGGGAAACAGTCAAGCAGAGTCTCATTAAGCACAACAAGATTACAAAAATTGATTTTTCTTCCTTTTAGATTACTGTTGGCTACTGTGTCTTACCGAGCTGTTCAAATAGCACACATCTTTAATCAAAGCTCATGCAGTTCAAGATCATTTTCCAAAAAGTCAACTCATCAAGCTGCTAATTAATTGGGTTATAGGTAAAGATATACACATTCTCACAGTATCCAGAACAGCAAATCTATAAACTCCATTGAAGAGCTAACCAATGTCGGGTCATTGTTCCAGAGAAGCTTTATGGAAAATCAAGAAACTTGAGCGATAAAATACCACAAAACCAGTCATCAGTCATTTTGCAGCCTCAGATTACAGATTTTCAAATAGTTGTATGTCAGACAAATATTCTCCTAACAAATCATACATCAATGGAAGGCTTATTTATCCAGCTTTCAGATCATGTATAAATCTCAATTTCAAAAAAACGACCCTTATGACTAGTTTTTGGTCCAGGGACACATTTTGTGTCAATACAAGCAATAAAGCTGTTGAGAAATGCTATATATCGCCATTTGCGAGTATACTGTATGAATGCAGATAAAGTTAAACATACTTGTACATCAAATTTAAGAGATTTGAGATTTGCTCTACTTTGGCTGTACTTTAGCGTAACATAATACCTTATTAATTAGAAGATGCCATTATATTGCCATAATTCTCACCATTACTACGCCAGTTAGAGACCATTTCAGAGCAATAACCAAACTCAAATACAGATGCTGTTGTCTTGGACAGCAAAAGCAAAACTAAAACCTGATTGGTTGGCACAGCCAATCAGCAACCTATAAGAACAGAGGGGGCGGCTCTTCTTTGGAAGAGCGGACAGAGAGAGTCATTCACCAGTTCCCAAACCAGTCATTGAGCCTCATGTCAACTGCTCCGAGTTCATACTGAAGAGTGAAAACACACTCTTAAAGTCCAGTGGACTCTCATCCCAACAGCTATATTTCAAATATTTTATTAAGTTTCACTCTCATATCATTAATAATATAATGTTTACGTTCAATGCATTCCGTATTCCATTCTATCTATTCTAAGGTTATCTCTAACTATGGCCAAGAAAAGAAAGATTTTGAAAAATGTCGGCATTATATTCATCCTTGCAGATAGCACTGTGTTTAAGGTCTCTGAAATCTCTCTGGGGGCAGAGAGACAAGCAGACTGTCAGGCGTTCAAGGCTGAGACGCCACTGGAACGCACTGAAATGATTAAGTTTTGTGTTTTATCACAGTCTGATGGTACTTGCCGTTTCTCCTTGAAACTCAGGGGCACTCTGACTGCATAAGCATGCACGGAGTACTTAACACATTCATCCACACCTACACTTTTAACAAACGGATGAAAAAAAAAAAAGCCATATTGTTGTATGCAAATGCACACACATACTGGCATTCACTTATAGCTTTACGCTATTAAAAAGCAAGTAATAATTGGCCACATGCAGACACAACGTACACTCACAGTACAAAAGCCTTGTTTCTTATCAGCGTCTAAAAAGAACAAATTCCACTCAGTTCACAAAAGCTTAAATACTTCATTAACACAATCTTCATGAATTCATAATTCATAGGCAGAAACCTCCGGATACAGTCAGCGGCTGTGAACACTTGTGAAGTCCCACTATGAATAGAATCCTTACAGAAATACCACTCACCACAAGCGTGTGAACTCCTATGATTACTTTAGATTCCAGTACGTGCCCCACAGACTCACACTCTCAGCCGACAAAAGATGAGTATAACAAAACAGCTCATGTTTAAGTCAACGAAAATTTGCCAATTACACGGCTGGCAAACAGCAGTGATGTGTTACTGAAGATGATGCTCATTTCCACAGCTGTGAGGGCAGAGGACTGGTGACGTGTCCACAGGACAAACTGAACATCAGAAACATGCGTTAGATGTGTCCTCAGCTGATCTATGCTGCATTGAGGCAGCCATAAGGGTTTGCAGATGCGTTGCTTTGAGACACAAAACAATGGCTCAAAAGGAAATGGTCAGCGGCTCCCTCTGAGAACAGGAGTCATGACATTACTGCAGCTGCCCCTGATTTCACATGTAAATTAGGGAAAACTTTTGACCCACCCATAATTGCAATTGTATGTGTAAATAGACAAGACCAGTATAAACGATAGATAGATAGATAGATAGATAGATAGATAGATAGATAGATAGATAGATAGATAGATAGATAGATAGATGCGTACCATCATGAACGCTTAAAACGGACCTCTATATTTTGATGACCATGATGAAATGACTGAAAATTACGCACGATAACAGACAACCACTGTGTCAAACTCTCAGTGTCTGAACATAACGGTGTATTAGCCAGTAATTTTCAGGGTAAAATCTCACGTATGCTAGTCGCTCTTTCTCCACCCTGCGCCGTCAGGTAAAGCGCGCACGCTGAGAAGAAGCGCTCACGCACGCGGCTCAGAGAGCAAGTTGCGCTCTCTAGTTAAGGCTCTCGCGGCACAGCCGCATGCTTGAAACTGGCTCCTTTTGCTGAAGACTGTTAACAGTCCCATGTGCGCTGTTTGTACCGTTTCATCTCTGGCCAGCCATGAAAAATGTTTCCAAAACAGCGCTTTAGCGGAGAAACATGTGCGTAAAATGAATATCATGCGAACTGCGTCAGCTCCACTTTGTATTTTAAGTCACGTCTTAAGCCTTGTATGATGAGACAAATGGAACAGCATAGCCTAATCTAAACGCGTTAAGTCTCATAAATATAGCTCAGCCAACACTGAAAATTGTGTCATTTAAGCTTACTAAACCTCATGTTGTGCCGAACACAAGCTATGACTTTCTTCCGTGGAACACAAGATATGATGTTAAGGCATAATATTAATGACTGACAGTCCCTTGATCACCATACAGTGAAAGTGAACTGTCCGTATGCACACAACATCTACTATCCAGAAAGTAAAAAAGGTTTGGAACAACATGAGGTTCAGCAAACGATGAAAGAATTATCATTTTTGGTTGAACTACCCCTTTAAGAGTCGCATGCGCTTGTCATAAAGCACTACACAATCTTAATGATCAGTTTAAAACAGTCTCCATATGTTGTTCTCAGTTTTAAAGGTAAAAGCTCCAGAGTAAAATATTACACAATCCTGTAACGCGCGGGTGCGGATGCTGCATTGCCCTCCTCACAGCACGCCCTTATACTACATGGCAGGTAGTGCGCCTCGCTCACCTTCTCAAATAACCTTTCCCATGCGTTATTCCGTTAAATAACGAGTTCAAGATGTAAAACGCCAATCCCGTTATACGGTTGTCCCGTGTCAAACGCTTACCTGTTCTCGCTGCGGATTTCACCTCGCCGCCGCAGTCGCGCTCACACTGCGGATGATGGGCACCTTCACAGGAATCCCAACTCACTTACTCCACAAATACAGCCACAAATAAAACACTCGACTTGGTGGCTTTCGCGTATCACCGACACTTAATTCTATCGAAAAGATCCTCCGCGTTTAATTTCCCCAGGAAGCAACGACAAACGAGCTGCAGAATCCCATCAACGACTAAGCTGAAGCGCTGGTGACCGTTAAAATTGCCGCTCGCGCTATAGTTTCCATCATGAAGCGCCGATTGACAGAATTTAAAGCGCGCTAAAGCGGCAGCCGGAATCCCGCGTGCAGCAGTTGAGCAAGCGAGCGAACGCGCGCTGCGGTCAGAGCGGCTGTTTCGGAGTTTGCTGGTTCGCAGCTGACTCCCAAGTACCAGAGGAGAGGCGTGAGTCAGTGGCTTTCTGCTAAGACGCAGCGACTGTCTTGTTTTACAAACCCTCCTGACTTGCCCGCAGTGACATCCCGAATCTGGCCGCTGATTGGGCTAATTGGTAAAATCTCATTGGCTGCAATCGGCGCGCGCGGCTGGCATGAATGAGGCATATGCGGCACTCCAATGTCTTTTAATGTGTTTATAATGCATGCATCACCAAAACAGTGGCACGGATTTGGGGTGGGAAACGCGGGTGAATGTAATACTGCGGACAGAATGGTGTACGGATTTTGAATATCTGATCGACAAGATTATTTGGAGATTAGTATGTAAACGTATTACAAACATCATGTCAGGAGATTAGCGTTACACTAATTTATTTTACGCTCATTAT
The DNA here is from genome assembly GCF_003368295.1 of Carassius auratus. Classification (NCBI taxonomy): domain Eukaryota; kingdom Metazoa; phylum Chordata; class Actinopteri; order Cypriniformes; family Cyprinidae; genus Carassius; species Carassius auratus. The sequence continues at coordinate 29,161,266 of NC_039246.1, read as the reverse complement.
TTTATTCCATCAGAGATTAATCAAAATAAATAGATTCGTAGATAAATTATTCCAAGTGATGGTATTAATGTAATTAACAAAAATAACTTGCAAATGTTATTTAATAGGATATTAACTCATTGAGTTAAAATAAAATATTAAACATTTCATAAAATCGCATTGTAGACTTGATATAAATACAGTTCAGCGGGTTTCTATGATTTTCGGCCGTTTATTACTATCATAACCAATAATTTGATAAACTTTTACACCTTGCTGTATATGAAAAAGACTGATTGGCATCATGGTGTGCTTGATTCACTGCAATATTCCTGAACGCAAAGCACTCAAAACACTGCATCACAGCTCCACCTGCAGGGCCATACAGTACTGCAGCCATATTCCAGCAGATCCCCTTCCACAGACAGACCCTCATGCAATGGACCACAGTCCTCCTGGTCCTGAAGGACTCCAACTATATATTTTGAATGTCTCTTTATTTGACGGTCATTTTGGGACACAAACATGAAGTAATGAGCTAATGAGTTTGATATGAAAGAAATGCAAAATGATACCATCCATTTATACCTAAAGACAACAACCTTCCTTAATGTCTTGTGTTCATTCCTAAAGACAGCATCTGGCTCAGATCTTGGTTTCTCTGATTCTCATTTGTTTGTACAATGCTGAAATGTTATCCAGGTTTGTGTTCTTCTTTAATGAAACTTTACCCCACTTGTTCTTTTAAACATTTTTAAAAAAAAATCAGATTGTTTGACTTAATTGGCTTGTTTAACAAAAACCGATTTACTAGCACCCCACGAGTCATTTCCTAAATTCAGTGCACAAGGTGAGCAGTACTTGCTCAGAGGCTTGCATGTGTAGATGACCCATGAGAATATTCAGAAACACTCTCCAGTGTATCAAGTATTTGGGAAGGACGGACTAATAAACAGTTTTAAAGGCACCAGTGGAGGTGTTTTGGGCTGATGTTAAGGATTTAGTGTTTAAATGTTTAACATATAATTACTTGGGGATAGTGAAGATGCTCTGGTCATCCACTGGATCGATTCTTTCCAATTATCCAATTTAAATAAATGAATAGCTGAAGAAAATAGTACATCTTAATGAGTTAACACGGCCTTGCCACCTTGTGCATGTTTTGCATGCACTGAAAAATAGCAAATAGATTTTAAGACATTTTAAATACAAGCAAACTGAGGAATCAATCTTAAACGAGCAATAATCAATACACGTCTTTGGTATAATGATGATAAATGCTCAAGATCTGCTGACCTAAATGGATACAGTTCTGAAGTCCCTATATATATATATATATATATATATATATATATGTTGTTAACCCTGTCAAAATATATATATGTGTATACACACACACACACACACACACACACACACACACACACACATATATATATATATATATATATATATATAATATATATATATATATATATATATATATATAAATAATATATGCAACATATTGTTTCATATATTCATCAACATATTCAACTGTGAATAAAAAAGATTAGGATAGGACGATTGCAAAGTCAAAGTTATCTGTTATAAGGGATTATACTATTGAAAGAATTGTCATCTGTGAAGAACACCGACCTTTTTATAAATCAATGCAGAGACTTTGAATCAACATTGAATATGTCTGTGAAAACACCAAAGTTCCTTTGTACAATTGGACACCATTGATTGAGACGGCAGCAGGGTCAACTTCGTAATCTGTTACACTTCTAGACCTTGTCCCAGTGGCTGGGGCCTGTCCGATAAAATTAATTTAAAGACAAAATAAACACACAAACAATTTGTCAGTTTAAACAAACGGTCCACAGTGCCGTGGAATTAAAACAGATCTAGGCCCCGATACTGACCATTTTTCTGTCAGTCTGATCAATAGACAATGTGTAGACAGGATGCGGACCAGAGAAAAGGCCATTGATAAAAGCACAAACAGTGTCAAACTAATAAAGTGACGGCATTGTTTCTTTTTCTAAGAGTTTATTCCCCAAACCATCACATATACTGTATGTTTTACTATTCACATCATTTGCCATGCATAAATGTCTTGTAATGCAATATTTTGCCTTCACAAGAATGATCTGCATGATATAGTCATCTGTCAAGCAATCAGTGTTTCCAGTGATTTTGTGTCAGTTATTCTAGATAAGAATCTAGTTAAGATATATTATTGCCGTCCATGACAGAGAAATACAATCTAATGTCACTCAAATGATCAGTGTGTGTGCAGTGAAGTAGATTTAAAGTTCATAAATTTTTCTCCACTGACACCTGCAGATAGATTCCTCAGACAGGTCGAGTCCGCCGAGGAATGATCAATACCATTGATTGGAGTGTTTGGTGCCTAAAAGAACAAGATGAAGGAAGCGAAGCATGAGGGCGACTCATGTTGAATTATTTTGGGTCCTCAAGTTTGTGTCAGCAAGTATGCAAAAGAAATGGGGATCTGTAATATCAAGCAGCACCCTACGCAATACGAGCAGTTAATTTGTTCTATTCTAATGAAAATAATTTAAGTCTCATCAAAATTATGAATCAGTGTTTTGAACAAATGTGAATAATTCAACGAGTCACTCAAATACAGACATCCATACATACAGTCTTGTTCAAAATAATAGCAGTACAATGTGACTAACCAGAATAATCAAGGTTTTTACTATATTTTTTATTGCTACGTGGCAAACAAGTTACCAGTAGGTTCAGTAGATTGTCAGAAAACAAACAAGACCCAGCATTCATGATATGCACGCTCTTAAGGCTGTGCAATTGGGCAATTAGTTGAAAGGGGTGTGTTCAAAAAAATAGCAGTGTCTACCTTTGACTGTACAAACTCAAAACTATTTTGTACAAACATTTTTTTTTCTGGGATTTAGCAATCCTGTGAATCACTAAACTAATATTTAGTTGTATGACCACAGTTTTTTAAAACTGCTTGACATCTGTGTGGCATGGAGTCAACCAACTTGTGGCACCTCTCAGCTGTTATTCCACTCCATGATTCTTTAACAACATTCCACAATTCATTCACATTTCTTGGTTTTGCTTCAGAAACAGCATTTTTGATATCACCCCACAAGTTCTCAATTGGATTAAGGTCTGGAGATTGGGCTGGCCACTCCATAACATTAATTTTGTTGGTTTGGAACCAAGACTTTGCCCGTTTACTAGTGTGTTTTGGGTCATTGTCTTGTTGAAACAACCATTTCAAGGGCATGTCCTCTTCAGCATAGGGCAACATGACCTCTTCAAGTATTTTAACATATGCAAACTGATCCATGATCCCTGGTATGCGATAAATAGGCCCAACACCATAGTAGGAGAAAAATGCCCATATCATGATGCTTGCACCTCCATGCTTCACTGTCTTCACTGTGTACTGTGGCTTGAATTCAGAGTTTGGGGGTCGTCTCACAAACTGCCTGTGGCCCTTGGACCCAAAAAGAACAATTTTACTCTCATCAGTCCACAAAATGTTCCTCCATTTCTCTTTAGGCCAGTTGATGTGTTCTTTGGCAAATTGTAACCTCTTCTGCACATGCCTTTTTTTTAACAGAGGGACTTTGCGGGGGATTCTTGAAAATAGATTAGCTTCACACAGACGTCTTCTAACTGTCACAGTACTTACAGGTAACTCCAGACTGTCTTTGATCATCCTGGAGGTGATCATTGGCTGAGCCTTTGCCATTCTGGTTATTCTTCTATCCATTTTGATGGTTGTCTTCCGTTTTCTTCCACGTCTCTCTGGTTTTGCTCTCCATTTTAAGGCATTGGAGATCATTTTAGCTGAACAGCCTATCATTTTTTGCACCTCTTTATAGGTTTTCCCCTCTCTAATCAACTTTTTAATCAAAGTACACTGTTCTTTTGAACAATGTCTTGAATGACCCATTTTCCTCAGCTTTCAAATGCATGTTCAACAAGTGTTGGCTTCATCCTTAAATAGGGGCCACCTGATTCACACCTGTTTCTTCACAAAATTGATGACCTCAGTGATTGAATGCCACACTGCTATTTTTTTGAACACACCCCTTTCAACTAATTCAACTAATTGCCCAATTGCACAGCCTTAAGAGCGTGCATATCATGAATGCTGGGTCTCATTTGTTTTCTGAGAATCTACTGAACCTACTGGTAACTTGTTTGCCACGTAGCAATAAAAAATATACGAAAAACCTTGATTATTCTGGTTAGTCACATTGTACTGCTATTATTTTGAACAAGACTGTATTTTTTTTAATAAAATAAATAAAACAACATGTAAATTATTCAATGACTCACTCAAAGGTTTTAATTAGCATCAGTTCTAAATGAATCAGTGTTTTGAATAATTTGAATGAATCAGTGACTCACTCATAAAGAGGGTCATTTGTTTCAGAATGTTCAAAGTTTTGAACAAATTGATTGAGAGAGTGGTTGCACGTACCAGCTACGTAATATCCATTCATTGTTCATCTTTTTCTGCATTATGAGGCACCATGCTAGATTTATCCCATTAAGTCATGCATACAAAACGTGTACATACACACTATGGTCAATTTCAAAGTCATTTTACACCATGGGCAATATTATTTATGGGCTGCCAATGAAAGGATAGTATTTATAGCGTCTGCCTTCATAAACGTGTCAACCCTCTTACTGGCTGCTTTCTGTGTTCTGATTTCTGTCTGATGAAAATCCTTTCGAAAACAGCATCAGTGTCACTGCTGTGTACAAGACCTCATCTGTTCATGATCATTCTGCCATCAGCCATATCAAAGCCCCAGGATGGACAAACCGTAAGACATTTTTACAGCTTTTTTTAATAAATCATTTTCTGAAGAAGAATTTGTTTTCCAAGTTAGCGTTTTCCGATATTTGAAAGATATCACAGATGCCAGTTTTATTTGATGTAGGAAGTATCAGGTTAAATGGGCATTCATGAGCAGAATTCTATTCAGTTATGTTTTCTGAGTTATGCACTTGTTTTCACAGACATATTCATGTTGATTCATAGCTTTGCATTGATTTACAAAAAGGTCAGTGTTCTTGACAAACGACACTTCTTTCAATAGCGTGTTCCTTCAGAAAGTCTTTACTAATTACGTTTACATGGGCAGAAATACAGTCTATACACACTATTTTCCACTATTTTTTCCAGTGTTTCTTTACAACTGCTCACATATGACACTTTTGAGAGCTACACGGCACGAAAAACTACTTAACAAAGATTTTTAAAAAAATGATGAAAAAATTGAAAAAAAAAATTCATTATTTTTTTTTTTAAATATAGTATTTAATATACATTTTAATTTATATGAAATAATTAACAATATTATTTTTTTTCATACAATCTTTTATTGTGGTATATACTTCAGATAGACCCCTAATTTCTATGCAATAAATAAATTAACAAACTGTGGTTAGTCACTGTATATAAGTGGATGATTCTTGGCCAGAATTAGCTTAACTGAGGTCCAGATTGTGTGCTTTTGTAGAGGTTTAGCTACACGACTACAAACAGTTACACTAATGGTTGTCCAATGGACTGAGATGTGTGGTTTCATCTCACTAGCAGGTTCTGATGTCTCAATGTGGCCTCACAGCAATGATCTCACCAGTCTGCTGAATTTGGATGCCTATATGAGATCCTGTGTGTCTTCATGACTGTTGTCACTGTTCCCTCACACACAGCTGGTCCCTCTCGGTCAATGGCAATCATTGTGTGTGTGTCTTTCAGGCACGGCGGCCAACGTTAGACAGTCTCATCTGGAGAGATGGTTGATTACAGAGGGAGACATACTCAAGGAATGCTACAAAGATTTGGGGGCCTTCAGACACACACATGAAGATTTCCATGAGAACTTGCCCTTCGCTGGAGCCTGTTATCATTTGCATGGCTGAGACGAAGCAAGCGTCTGTTACCCAAGGCTGTGGCGATAAGCCCAAGTTACAAACACAGACTTCACCAAAAACTTTTATAGGAGAATCTCTGGAATGTTCTTCCGCCTCAAGCTATTCAATCACACCTGCCGAAGGAGAGGTTATCTGTGTACACGGTCTGGTCACCGACAGCAATGTGTGCAATCACAGCACTAGGGCTTCTTCAACAACTCTTGTTTTCTGGTTCGGCTCTTCTGCATGATGTTTCTCTCTGGCGGTTTAAGAAAGCCTATTTCCTAGAATCTAAGAGCTTGTGCAGCAAACCCATTCCAACAGGGTTTTTGACATCAATCATTACATAAAAACCAAACACAGCGGTACAAAGGTTAATAAGAGAAAGACGGGCTGTTTGTAGTTTTAAATACTGAAATAGACGTGTCTTTCTTTGTACTAAAAGCACTCTACCATTCTCCCTCTCCTCTTCAAGTATTGATGTAGAATCTTTTTGTTAAAATTAACATGAGGTAACAATGAACGCCATTTACTTTTTAATGCATGCTATAGTCTTATTGTAAACAACTCATTTGAGAATGTTATTTCAAAGAGAAAACAGTTTATTTATAATATAGGAGAAGATGCAGCTATTGAACTTCAATGTGCAAGGCTTCCTTTGACAGCTATATATATATATATATACAGTACAGACCAAACGTTTGGAAACATTACTATTTTTTATGTTTTTGAAAGAAGTTTCTTCTGCTCATCAAGCCTGCATTTATTTGATCAAAAATACAGAAAAAATGTAATATTGTGATATATTATTACAATTTAAAATAATTGTTTTTGAATTTATTATACTTTAAATTATCATTTGTTTCTGTGAAGCAAAGCTGAATTTTTAGGATCATTATCACATGATCCTTTAGAAATCATTCTAATATGATGATTCATTATCAAAGTTGGAAACAGTTCTGCTGCTTAATATTTTTTCAGAAAATGTGATACTTTTTTAGGATACTTTGATAAATAAAAAGTAAAAAAAAAAGAAGAAAAAAAAAGAAGAAGCTATTTTTTTTTAAATATAAATAATTTGTAATAACAATATACACTACCGGTCAGTAATTTGGGGTCAGTAATTTTTTTTTCTTTCTTTTTAAAAGAAAATAAAATCAATACTTTTATTCAGCAACGATGTGTTAAATTGATAAAAAAAAAAGTGGTATTAAAGAAAATATATTATAAGAATATATATTATTAGATTTTTTATTTTATTTTGAATAAATGCAGTTCTTTTTAACCTTTTATTCATCAAATATATTAGACAGCTGAACTGTTTCCAACACTCATAATAAATCAGAATATTAGAAGGATTTCTAAATGATCATGTGATAGACTGGATGTTACATGTGACACTGAAGGCTGGAATAATGATGCTAAAAATTCAGCTTTGCATCACAGGAATAAATTATTTTTCTTAAGTATATTCAAATAGAAAACTATTATTTTAAGTTGTAATAATATTTCACAATATTACAGTTTTTTTCTGTATTTTTGATCAAATAAATGCAGGCTTGATGAGCAGAAGAAGCATCTTTCAAAAACATTAAAAATAGTAATGTTTCCAAACTTTTGGTCTGTACTGTATATATTTTTTTACTTTACCAGTGTTTACAATCAAGTGCTGCTCTACATTTTTCCAGTTTCACTCAGAAATGCATCACATTACAGATATAAAACAGACTGAACATGACAATTCACACTGACTTTAACTCAAGCATGATGAATGTGTCTAAAAATGCTAAAGGTAAATGTGTACATTGTGGAGTAAGAGAAGCCATTTATCACATGGTCACTTCTGCTTTAAGCTTTCAGAAAGTCTGCAATCATCTTTCAATTTAAATACAGCAGCACAAAGCAATGAGATATACACAAACTTATGAGCAACAGTGGAGCTGTAATGATATCTTTTGTTCTGTGGCGGAAGGAGAATTTATTTGTGCTATTCTATGCTGTTGAGACTAATTGAATGTGCGTCTTGTTGCAGATTTGTGTTATTTGTTATGCTGACTGAAAGTTTGTGTGTGTATGTGTGTGTAAAAAAATATAAGAAAAACTCTCCCACTCTTTCTTGAGGTGATATATGGAACTCCGTATTTCATATCTGGCCTGATTCATTTCCACAAACTTTGCCTGTACCTGCTGTTATCAGAATACACTATTATTATCAGCATCAATTTCTCAGACTGGTCTGCACATAAAGATATGAAACACAGAAAGGGAAAGATAAATAAATAAGATTAAATATAAATATTAGATTAAAATAGAAAATGCTGACTTGACTAAACAACTAACAGCGATAAAATCAAGTTGAAGTACTAAAGTAAGGAAATATGAGTTTTAAGTAATATGTAGAAATATAAACTTTAATAAACTAGCATTAAGTTGAAAACTAAAATATATAAAATAAAATCAACCCCCGGAAATAAATAATAAATACCATAATAGTAGCTAATTAGTTTATATTAAAATAAAATAAAACATTTGATGGACCGACACTTTTTATTATACTAATAAATTATTCTCAGAGCTGGTAAATTTCAGAAGGTTAGTTTCTTTATAGGCACATAAACCCTTATCTACGAAACTACATATTTTTACTCACTTTTGTTCCTTTGCAAAAAGACACAGATGAATGAACACAAGTTGACCTTTTGTAGGCAAGTTGTCACATACTGTAGGAACTCACCACTATGAAATCCTAATACAAAAATATGATGCTCCCGGAATAAAAAATAAAATTAAAAAAATTTAGGAGAGTTCAAGTATTTTAAAACAATATACGAAAGCACAGCAAGAAAATAAAAAAAAAACATGCAAAGTTAGTAGAAAAAAAGCTTACTTAATAAGATGTAGTCTTTGTGTGGCCAGCTTCCTTGTGTGACCAACTAACCTCAGTCTCACCTATAAACAGAAAAAACAATAAACAATCTATAGATAATTATAAAAACACACAAATAGTATGCACACTGCATGAGAAACCGCTCTACTTCTTGACTCTTAATTTATTTAAAATGCCAGAAAATAAAAATAATCCTAACCCCTTAAACAAGACTGGATTTCATTCACTGACTAAACATGCAATTAGACCATAACAAGCATACTTCTGTTCTGTTAGCATGCTACTGTTAGACAGCTGCTCAGCTGTCACAAGTAATCGCCACAACACACATATATCATAAATCAAAAAATGACCACAAAGGAGTGACAGAGTTCAGTAACGTGACACAGTAAGATTAATATTTCCTCCAGCCTGTACCGCCAGGCTCATTGTTTTCAATAAAATGTCATGGCCCCCCATTACATAATCACATCTGCGATTTGGGATCAAGGTTTTGATGCAATCAATGCCTATTAGAATCAGCCAGTATTGATTGAAAGCAGAGAGCTGATACCATCTCTCCATCTCTGGCCTGCTTAGATCATAATCTCTCTCTAGTCTGCGTAGTACTTGATTGGCATTAATAGGTCAGTGTGTTGCCCAGGGATGCAGGCGAGGATAATTTTTCACCACTAATAGTGTGACTGTAAACTGCCCCCAGACTAATTAGGGTCAAAGGTGGAGGTGCATCCTGCCCCCTCGGTTGTCTGGGAACAGTACAGAACTTGGGACGAGAACTTGTGAACCAAACAGAGTGTGGGATTCTCATTTTGTTTGGCTTACTTTTACAAATTCAGGGCCACTACAGTTTTTTCCAACCTATTTGAATCTAAAAGCCAAAACCCAAAAAGGGTTCCTTATATTGGAATGAATGAATATTCTACAATGATTCACTTTATTACTGTGAGTGAAACACAAATTCATCAATATTGTCCTCTCAAACAGAAACATGTTGTTTGTTGTCTGCTGTACTGTGTATGCAATTATGTTTGATATTGGTTTGTTTGGCTGTACAAAGTTAAACAAACTAGCTGTGTCCCTTCTAAAAAAACAATGCGACGTTATATAACCTTAACGCGACACCTCGCGTTTGATTACAAGCTGTAATAATAAATGATGCAAACAGCCAGTCGCATGAAACATCCCGAGAGAGACACTTTTTACTCTCGCGAGACAGTGAACGCACGCGATTTGTTCCGTTTTTATGACATAAGTAAAAGAATAATAATAATAATAAAACGTTTTTGCGAAGGATTGAATGATTTAGACGCCTTTTGGAAGAATTCTAAGTAGCTGAATATAATAATAGCCTAATAATTAAAATCTAAAATAATATAAAACTGTGGATGTATTTATGCATAAATTAATTTATGGTAGCCTAAGCTGTATTTCCACAAGGAGCTTATTTTATTTCAAACCTTGCAAATTAGAAGATTATAGATATAGGTTACATACATTTATTTAGATGTAGCCTACAGCTCCACGAGATGTATTCATTTTCAAACTCTATTTCTTATGTAGGCTATTTAAGTGTAAAGACTTTTATTTAATTGTAAAGAATAGTCTTAAAAAAGAAAGAAAGAAAGAAAGAAAGAAAGAAAGAAAGAAAGAAAGAAAGAAAGAAAGAAAGAAAGACAACATACAAGCAATAAAGATTTAGTGCCAGGTTACTTTTTCAATTACTATTTCATTTTATTGCATTATTTAAATTATTATTTTTGATTATTTTTAATCTTTTGAAAACCCTGATATTTATATTTTAAATTCATAATTTCTTTATAGGTTTAACAAAACAAAACTCAAATCTTTCCAGTCACCCACTGTGGTAGATAACCCTGAATGGGAATCACAACGTTATACCCTATACATGGAATTCTCTTTGAAAAAACGAGAGCGAGTGTTTGTATCCTGTGGGAGTTTCCTGTGCGTTTTCACAAGGTGACATTTAAAAGACAGTTTCACACACTGCAGTTCAGCAGCCATGAGCAGCTGACACATAAAAACCTTTATCACCGTCAAACCACACGGCAGAGAAGGACCAGCATCCTCTTTGTGTGTTTGTGTGTGTGTGTGTGTGTGTGTGTGTGTGTGTGTTTTAGACAGCACCATAATAGTAGAAGCAGGCAGCCCAAATGTGTGTTGGTTGATAATGTCCTGGAGCATGTGCATGTATGTGTGAGTGTGTCTCAGACCATGATAACAGGCAATGTGCACCTGTGTTTGTGTGCGTCGATTGCTAATTTAAAGGATGGTGAAAGGTGTGCGGGTGGTTTTCAGACTACAATTTTGAATAGGTGCACCTGTGTTCATTTTTTAAACAAGGAAATGTTGAATGAAATTGTCAGTCTAGCAGCATTTAATTACAGGTGCATCTCGATAAATTAGAATACTGTGTAAAAGTTCATTTATTTCAGTAATTCAACTCAAATTGTGAAACTTGTGTATTAAATCATTTCAGTGCACACAGACTGAAGTAGTTTAAGTCTTTGGTTCTTTTAATTGTGATGATTTTGGCTCACATTTAACAAAAACCCACCAATTCACTATCTCAACAAATTAGAATATGGTGATCTGACAGTTGTCCATAAGACAATCATTGACACCCTTCACAAGGAGGTTAAGCCACAAACATTCATTGCCAAAGAAGCTGGCTGTTCACAGAGTGCTGTATCCAAGCATGTTAACAGAAAGTTGAGTGGAAGGAAAAAGTATGGAAGAAAAAGATACACAACCAACCGAGAGAACTGCAGCCTTATTAGTATTGTCAAGCAGAATCTATTCAAGAATTTAAGTGAACTTCACAAGGAATGGACTGAGGCTGGGATCAAGGCATCAAGAGCCACCACACACAGACGTGTCAAGGAATTTGCTGAACCACAGACAACATCAGAGGTGTTTTACCTGGGATAAGGAGAAGAAGAACTAGACTGTTGCCCAGTGGTCCAAAATCCTCTTTTCAGATGAGAGCAAGTTTTGTATTTCTTTGGGAAACCAAGGTCCTAGAGTCTGGAAGAAGGGTGGAGAAGCTCATAGCCCAAGTTGCTTGAAGTCCAGTGTTAAGTTTCCACAGTCTGTGATGATTTGGGGTGCAATGTCATCTGCTGGTGTTGATTGTGTTTTTTTGAAATCCAAAGTCACTGCACCCGTTTACCAAGAAATTTTGGAGCACTTAATGATTCCTTCTGCTGACCAACTTTTTCAAGATGCTGATTTCATTTTCCAGCAGGATCTGGCACCTGCCCACACTGCCAAAAGCACCAAAACTTGGTTAAATGATCAGGGTATTGGTGTGCTTGACTCACCAGACCTGAACCTCAAAGAGAATCTATGGGGTGTTGTCAAGAGGAACATGAGAAACAAGAGACTAAAAATTGTAGATAAGCTGAAGGCCACTGTCAAAGAAACCTGGGCTTCCATACCACCTCAGCAGTGCCACAAACTGATCACCTCCATGCCACGCTGAATTGAGGCAGTGATTAAAGCAAAGGAAGCCTCTACCAAGTATTGTGTACATCTCCAGTAAATGAACATACTTTCCAGAAGGCCAACAATTAACTACAAATGTTTTTTTGTTTTTTTTTGGTCTTACGAAGTATGCTAAATTATTGAAAATAGGTGGGTTATTGTTAAATGTGAGCCAAAATCATCACAATTAAAATAACCAAAGACTTAAACTACTTAAGTCTGTGTGCAGTGAATTTATTTAATACACACGTTTCACAATTTGAGTTGAATTACATGGCATTCTTATTTATTGGGATGCACTTGTATACTGTAAATAAGTCTATCCAAATTTGCATACATTTACACTATTCTATCTTATTTTTGTGCTGCTTTACACACCCTCTGTTCCCCATGTCCAGATATTCCAGTTACATACAGTGAAATATGATATAAGATCGCATGTTTAAAATAACATAGGTCACTGCTGTTTTTATGCTTAGCATTTAAACCAAATTATTATTTTAATGGAACAAAGAGTAGTATTGTCTCTGTTGATTCTACTATCTTTAACATGTCAGCTTATCTAAGTTCAAGTTCGATAATATGCCCCAAAATGGCTTTTTACATATATATCAGAGCTGTCTTTATACATGCTATTTCCTACTTCCCTCTTCTGAACTTGTGATTATGAGTTGTCATGTTCTAGTGTTGGAAAGAACAAGAATCATGGAGGACAGCTCATTCATGAGTTCATTCTTGCCTGTTTATTGGGAAAATCTTATTAGAGCCAAAAATTTAAAATAAATATTTAGTTAATATTGGAGATTTAATCAATTCATTGGTAACCACATAAACTTTCAGCTTGTTGACAATATCAAAATCTTGTAAAAAGCCATAAAAAGTCAATGTAAATGTGAAAAGCCATTCCATTCAGGTTAGCTATCATGCTAAATTTAGCTGCAACACCAAACAAGGAACAACTTTGTTCCATTTGAAACAGCATCACCTTTCAAAAATCCAAATGCTTTGCCAAGTATATAGTGTATATAGTACATCATTTGAGACTACAGCAATGAATATGTGCACATGGACATACTGTTTGATACTTTCAACAGAAGCATGTGGGCTTGTGTCATATATGTTTTACCGTAATTGAAATGCACTGTGTTGTCTGTACACTGCAAAAAAGAGGGTGTGTTAAATAGCATTGAGGAAATGTAGGTGTGTGTGAGCACTGCAGTTTCCTGTTCTCAGAACGTCTCATTATGATGAAGAGGATCTGACCTCACTACTGCAGTGTTGTAGTCAGCATGCATCTCACACCCTGAGAGGAGAGAGAGTCTCTCCCTCTCTCTGTACATTCAGCTTCCTCCTGGAACAAAATTAAATAATAATAAAGACAATAAAAACTAAATTTTTTACATTTTTGAACAAAATGTTAGAGCTTGCTGCCATGACAGTAGGGTGCTGTTATGCCTTTACTAGTGTTGTAAGTGCATTGCTATGAGGTTGTAAAGTGGTTCTGGCTGGTTGCTAGGGTGTTTCTAGGAAGTTGCTTACTGGCTTGTTTAAAACAGGCTCATCCATCTTTTTAGTAACCATGAGGATTTCAGTTAGAACTTGTCTGAACTTAATGTAAGACTTATGATAGAAAGTTCCTGCCTCCTGGGGCCAAATCACAGAAACAATTTAAAGTGTGAGCTAAGTGCCGTTTCATAGTCAACGCATCTGTAAGCATACGTGTCCCCGAGACTACGCATCGTTACGCTTCGGCCGCCATTATGCGTCAGTGCGTAGCCAAATGTGTCATCCTAGTTTTTGATACTCGACGCGCCGATTCACGCAATACTATGCGTTGTCGGTGGGGGCCACATTGCAAGTATTGTACATTAATTCAAGTATATTGTGTTTACAGAAGAAGAAGGTTTGAATACAATGGCAGGCGAAGAGGAAAAAATATGCGAACTTATACGTATTCATCCACATTTATACGATAGTTCATCAGCAACAGAATACACTCCTCTTCAGTTGCAATTGTGATCTGAATATCATGCGACCCGACTCTACTAATATCACCCGACTCTACTACCCCCTGTTGCATGAACGGTGTATTGCATACACGCAACACCCGTGATGCTTGCGTTCACAGTTTAGTCTATGAAAGGGAGCACGTCGCTCGCGTTGCTTGCGTTGCTTGCGTTGCTTGCTCGTGTTTCTCGCGTTGACTATGAAAGGCCCTAAATTTCAGCAAACTTTTACACCCCCCCCCCCCAAAAAAAAAAATACATTGTCTATATTTTTGCTCACATAGAAATCATTTTCAAACTAAAACTTTCTGTTGGTTAACCCAAGAAAATCTGCATAGGAAAATCTTTTGCTTAAGATTGTATAAATTCCTATTAAAATTACCACATTTTAACCATGAAAATTCATTAGTCAGTGGTAAAGGTGTAATCACACTCTAGTTAATTTTTAAAAGCAGCTGTCTGTTGGTCAACGTGCCAAATCTGAGTGAAACTTTTGTAAAATTTGTGTGGCTACTGTCCTTTGGCATTGGAGTAATCCCTTTGACTGTATTTCACCTGTGGAATTAAGCTCAACAACAGTAAAGATCACCTACTGACATTTCTGCAAAACAGCTTCCTGCGGGACCAACTTGAACCCACTGCGAAATCTGCACGGGTAAAACGTCTGCCATTGAAAGACTGTATTTTACTTGTGGAAATGTAGCAAGTAATTGTAAAGATGCAATTACACTGGTGAAATTCCAGTGAAGCAGCTTTCTGTTGGTTAACGTGACAAAATAAACCTCATTTAGAACACTCAACAGCCCCAGATTCCTTCTTGACTGTAACTTTATATTATTTATGTAGCACAATAATTTGAGGTATTGTTCATATTTGTTGCACAAATGGTGCTGGAGTGCTATGTCAAAGTTTAATAGCAAACACCACTGAAAATAACAGTTCCAGAGAATACTTCCTCCCTTCCTTTCTCTTCTTCTCTCATTTATTTGTAAAATAGACACCTCCAGTGAGGCTCAGCTTATTAAGTATGCTCTGTCTAAACCAAACTTCATCAAACACAGCCGGAGATCTCTGTTGACTCAGTAACGCTCAGTGATGATGCAATGTTTCAGTTTAATAGAATAATTGAGTCTCTTTATATTTTATTGACTCTTTGAGAATAAAACACACAAGAAAACCCATGCCCTATCTACCCTCAGCCGCCTTAAACTTCATTTATTTTTCTGCCAGCTTCTTATTATTGATAAGACACGACTTTGGCTTTATTTGAATGTAAATGAAGCGTTAGATTAACCCAGGCCATGGATTTGAAATATTACAGATGTATTTGTAGGGAAATTAGATTTATTCCGCTGATCTGATGGATTCCTCTGATGGCTTTTTTCTTTTCGTCCTCTTTTTTTTATGATGAGCACATATTTGATTTCGGAAATGGAAACAGCGCAGGCCCGCTCACTCCATCTGCTGATTATATCCCATGATTACTGAGGTGAAGGTAAACAGAACTCACTTGATGGAGGAATCTTTGGGCCGCCGCATGTTTAGAAGATTGAAATGAGGCGACAGTGTCATCCCTGTCTGAATTCTGGCTCTGTATTTTATCTGTCAGGTCTGTCTGACAACACTACATTATGCAATTCCAGGGCTATGCAACATACATTACTATTTGGGACTCAGATCTCAAAAAATACTTTTCAGTGCTAAATATAATGAACACAATGATAATATGATAAAAATATGATAAAAAATATCCTGATATCATAACGAAGACAAAAAACTAAACAAGTACTGTAGTTTGGAACATGAGCATAAACAGAGTGTATGTTTTATGCGATAGAGGAATATATAGACAGAACATTAGTGTGTACAGGGTAAGTGTATTCCTGCCTAAGGCTGTCTTTGCTCTCTCCTTCATGGCCCGAGTCCCAGCTCTCAGCCTGACCTCTACACCACATACAGAGAGCAAATGAAGAGGAACTAACACGTAGCCCTGCATCTCTCCCCTCCACTCGACAAGCCTTTCGTATCTCTCTTTTCCGCCCCACAATTCCCTTTTATCCTCTAACCATCTCTCCCTCCTCTCTCTTTTTATTGCTTTCATACCCGTGCTCACCTCATTGCTCCTTTAGGTTTTTTTATACTCTCTCCACTCACTCTAAGGATAAACTTTTCTATTTAAAATAGCATTTTCATGAAATCCAATTTTCTGCTCAAGGTGTCTCAAGAACATATGTTTCTATATTCTTGTTAGCTTTTTCATTTATGCTAATAAGAAGCTCTATAAGAAAGAACAGTGCATGTTTTTCAGACTTACGTCGTAATTTCATGTTTCATGTGTTTTTAAGTAGTTGCAATATATAGCATGTTAGTCATTTATTACCTGGGTATATATCAAAGTACTGTCACAATAACACAGTATGATTTATGATACATTTTGGTTTTGGGAAGTTAGTTTTGCAATGGTATAAACCAATTTTTATGAGTTATCCCACCACGTACCATCTGTTCTCTTCTCATCTCATGTTCAAATTTTCTTCCTTCATTTTGATATAGTTGTTCGCTCCCTCCTGGGAAGTCAACCTGTATGCATTAAAACACATTAAAAATATCTAAATATATATGCAAACATATGAATGCCAACCCACAATTGAAATCCGGAGAGAGGTTTCCGGAGCTCCTCGGTGCACTGGCACGACACACTCATAAATGGGTGGAGGGAGGGAATCTGTGGTGTGTGTGTGTGTGTCTAGGGTCTCATCTCTTGTCCATGCTAATGAGCGTAAAGTGACTTCACTTGCTGCAGCTGTCCGGCAGGCTGCTCAGAGTTGATTGGTGGCAAAATAAATAAAGATCTAGACGATGTGGTTTTTGGATGACTGCTTCTGTCCTGAAGGCCGGAACACAGAGACAGTGAGGGTCTGTAAGAAGAACACAAATTACAATTAACACACACACACACACACACACACATTTACAGATGCAGATACTGAGTCATAGTGCATAGTGGGCCATTAATGCATATTATCACATGAATTGATGAATTACAACACTATATAACTTTGCAAACAAGTTTAAGATCAATAAGAATTTCAAAGAATTAATACTTTTAATCAGCAAGGATGCATTAAATTAATCTAGAATGACAGTAAAGACATTAGTGATGTTACAAAAGATTTATATTTCAAATAAACACTGTTCTTTGGGCTTTCTGTTCATCAAAGAAATCCTGAACCATCCTGGTTTCTATGAAAATATTATGCAGGACAACAACATCACAGTTTTCAACATTGATTACAATAAATGGTTCTTTGACACCGAATAGACATATTAGAAGGATTTCTGAAGGATCGCGTGACACTTGGCCATTACAGGAATATTAGGCCTACTGTTTTACTGCATTATTTTTGGTTACACTTTATTTTACACTTTATTATACTTAGTGTAAAAGTGCTGAGTAACATTATTTACATGCACGTACTTAATACATGGTTAGGGTTAGGGTTAGGCTTAGGGTTACTTGCATGTAATTATGCATAATTTATTTTATTAAATTGCTTAGATAAATGCTTAGACAAAGCCTTGATAAAAGACTTCTTTTAAAAACATTGAAAAGTCTTACCAACCCAAAACTTTTGAACTTATACAAACTGTAGAGTTTGTATATTGTATGTATGTATTTTATATGTAATGGTCAAAAATCTACTTTTAAATGTATAAGTCACACAAAAATGAAACACGTCTTCATTTACTCATTCTTATGGAAATTCAAACTTGTATAATTTTCTTTCCTCCGTTTTTATGCAGGATGTTTAAATGCCGTTTTCAACACAATGAAACTGAATTGTGATCATGTCGTCTAGCTTCAAAATGTATTATAAAAGTACCATAAAAATAGTCAGAACATCTCTTATTTGCATATTCAAATTGGAAATAAAATGAAAGAATCAGAAATACAGGAAACGTCACACTACAGGACATGGCTATCACTGCTTGAAATTTCATGTCAGCTACTCACAAATATATTACCATCTGCTCACTGGGCACCAAGTAATCCAGGTTTCACCAAGCCCGTCCACAGTAATTTAAAGCACACAGCAGACTAGTCTCCTTGCAGAAATAAATGCCACTCAAGTCAGTGACCCTGATCCAAAGCCGGCTTCATTACACGCTTACTGAACATGGACCCTTCTTCACCTCCTCCTCAGTCTGGACTCGCATGTCGAACTGAACATGTCTGATAATGACGACTACCAGTCAATCATTAAGCTATGCTCTGCCTCTGCCGCAATGATCTCTGGACCTTAAATGTGCCAGTAGTGAACAGAATTGGAATTATTTGGGGTATAAAATGGCTGTCTATTATCTGTGTGTGATGGTGTGTGTATTGATGGCCTGTGGCTTGTGGTATACGTCACACTTTAGCATGTGGTAATGACAGTCCTTGGGCCACAGAGTCTCATTATGGACACACACACACTCCACTAAAGGTTATGAAGAGGGCCAGTGCACTCTGAAATTGTTCTGTAAATAAGCACAGCATTAATCTTTAACCCCGGCCACTGGATTCCCCTCTGGGATAGTGCAAATCTTATGTCAGACTTCAGCTGCCAGCATTTATTGGCTTGATTTGTCATTGTGCTGATGATATAGTTATAGTACAGATTGAGATATTTGTCTCTATGGTGTATTGGCTCCAGCAGGGGTCAACTGTGAAGATTGTTACTGTGTTGTTGACTGGTGGGTAAAAACTTTGAGCTGGAAATGGGATTGTGAGTACTGATGGTGCCTACAACTAATAAATGACTGACAGAAACATCTAAGATGTGTTTGTGTACATTTTAAATGCTATTTTGGGGGCATTTTGACACGTCTATGTAGAGAAACTGTACAGAAGCGACAGGAAATGATGCAGAGAGAAGGTGAGTGGGACCGTTATACCAAATGTGCATGTCCAATTTAAACCCTTTTACAAAAAATTACCAATTTCATGGATTCCTATTCAAATTTGTTGAAGAGCGGTAAATGTCACCACACTTTTGGTATGAACCAAAGAGTGGGATCTGTAATGTTGGATGGACGTTCTGACAAACAGCATTGACATAGATGAACTGGTGGGTGAATTCATTGGCGTTTTCTTGTTTTTAATGCACCACCATTACTTTGCCTTGATAATGTTTAGATAAATAAAAACATAAATATGGAGGATGAGTGAAAAGTCGGATGGTAGAAGAAAACAGATGATATACACGGTGGGATAACTCACAATATATTGAGTATATAATACAATATATTGGAAATTATGAATATTATTAAATATCTATCCCCTGCATGCTCACCAATTGAAATAAGAGTATTGAAGAGAGCTGTACAATACGACAATGCAGAAAACACTGCCAACCGATTTTATATTCGTTCAATGCTTATATTCTTGAGCCGTTTTTATATCCTTAAGGAAATTATTTTTTATATTGTGTCCATTCAGTTTTCAGATCATTCCTAATATTGTACATTTTAATCACATAGGTGTATTGAGATGTTACCCCCCCCCACCCCCCACCGCCACCACCACCAACCCAACAGATTTCAAGTAGAGTATGAAAAGATAGTGAACACACAACAGGCAGTACAACAAAATCCAGCAGTTAGCAAACAAATCCCGAAACTATTTAGCATTGCTGTCTTGTCGGAATATTTGAAATGATCTAAAGCCTGTGTATTTGCATAGTGTGTGGATTCTGGTCTGCGTTTTGCACATCTAAAGCTGCACTGGCTGTTTTCCGAGTCCCGAGAAACACTTGAGACCAGAGCACTGACACACGGCTCACCAATAAAACATCAACACTCTAGAGGTGAGAGAGAAAGAGAAAAGCGTTTCTGCCTCTCGGTTTGCCTGAGGGAATGCTATCCACTCCATTTTTACATGAAAGACCTTTTCTGTTTTTGTGATTGAGGGCATCGGGATGGCCTGAGGGAAGAGAGTTTGTGGGGGAGCGTTGTAGAATTGGGGGCGTGTTGGATGGTAATTCGCACGGAACAGCAAAATCCAATCATCCCGTTGAGTCAAAGCGCTGAGCACACAAAAAGCTGCCGTTCTCGTCCATACAAACATGTGCGCACTTCGGGTGGATAGGAATCTGCTTTATTCGCGGTCGATTGAAGACAATGGTGCAAGCCACAGATAAGATTCGCCCGGTCTCCTCGGACAGAGAAAATAACTATTACCCACCCACCTCGACCCCCCTCGAAAACATACACACGTCCCAAACGTCCCACTCTCAAGCAATGAACACAGATAAGCAAATGTCATGTCGTTTTTGAGTTAACCCGCATTCAAAGCGGTCGCCGTCACTTTCGTAATCAAAATCAATAACACCCCAAGGGCCATGAAGGAAAGAAAAAAATAAAACAAGCTAATAAACAGATGCTAATGAGCCCCAGAGAAAGGTCAAGTCTAAACAAAAGATTTTCCTCTTATAAATATTTAACCATGATTAGTATTACAGGAACAGGTAATTAAGCCATCAGGCATCAGGGCCGGCTACCTCTGATTGGGCTCTCATTTAAGATTAGTTTTCTTGAGTGAAGGACCCCTCAACAGCCCCTAATGGGCTTCTTTTGTCTGTGAAGATGTCCAATGAAAAAACAAACCACACACATAAAGAACGCCAATGACTTCTGTCCTGGAGATAACAGAATGCAATGAATGTAAAAGAGCTATTTATAAGATATGACTAGTAATTATATGGGTATTTGCATATGATGATATTAGTTTTTCAAAAATAGAGCTTCTGAAGGAAGAAAGGAATGAGATCTGAAATAGAATTGGCTGTACACTGTATGCACAAGGGGTCCCGGTTTGTGCCTGACAGGCTGATCAGCCTTACAGGCTCTTATGGTAAGGGTTAGCAGTAGGTCAGACACAAAGCAGGACACCAATGGGTCTTAGTATAAAGGCAGCATACATGACAAGCCAACATGCACTAGGTGAAATCGACTTGACAGATATATTATAAGAAAACAGGAAAACCAATGCGGAGAGGTTGAGAAGTGACAGCTGTGCAGACTTATTCAAACTCAGATTTTTGCTAAATACATATAAATGATTTTGAAAGCATAGTTGAATAATGAATTAATGATTAATTAATAGACTCAGTCACATAAGAATAAAGAGAATAAATTAGAATACAAATTATTATTTTATCAGTGTTATTATTATTACTTTCATCTAAAATGAACTGCTTCAATTGAAATAACAAAAAAATGTAATAAAATGTAACAATTGATTAATTGGAAACTAATTTGAAATACTAAAATAATGTAAAAAAACAAAAACAAAACAATGATTTAATCATATATGTAATCAAATACTAATAATTACAAAAACAAAACTAAAACTTAAAAACCGCAAACTGTTCAAAAATAATTTTAAAAAATAAATATAAAAATATACGAATTCAAAAATATAATTTTTCTAAGAAATGTTTATAATAAATTATTTTATATAATCTTAAAAAAAATAAAAAGTTACAAGTATATAATTAAACGTATATAAACTAATTCAGATTGACTGATTACAGGATTATAGGTTATGATAACTAATGAGGATGAAATCATAACCTATATATTATAATATTGAATAATGAACATGTATATTAAGCTATAACGCTACTCGAACGCTTTAAAAAAAAATTATGCATGATTAGTAAGAGCATAAGCATTCTATTAATGTGTTGAAATTAGATTTAGTGACTTTTATGTGTGTGTGCGTGTGTGTATGTGTGTGTGTGCTCTTGTTTTTGTGAGATATCAGGACACAACTCTGTATAATGACATGGGTATGACACAGGTATTACAAGGAGAGGGTGACTTATGAGGACGTAACCGATGTCCCCATTTTTTAAAACACTTATAAAATCATACAGAATGAGTTTTTTTGAGAAAGTAAAAATGCACAAAGTTTCATGTGAGGGTTAGGGTTAGGGGTAGGGTTGGTGAAGGGCGATAGAAAATACAGTTTGTACAGTATAAAAACCATTACGCCTATGGGATGTCCCCACTTTTCACAAAAACAAACGTGTGTGTGTGCAGGTCAGTCCATGAGGACGGCTGTATGTTATCGCTCTTATGCTATAACACACACACACAAAAGCAGGTGTGTGTGCAAACTCATCATAAAGGCTGCAGTTCTTGGAATCCCAGCACTCTTAGCAGGAGGATGCGAGGGAGCTTTAACACATCTAACAGAAATTACACAGCTTTGCAGGTGAGTCAGGAGACAGGTTTATTCTTCTCCACACGTTCCCTTGGTGGAATCTCCCAACCTCGAGACACAAACCAATAAAAGCGGACGAGAAAGCAGTCATATACCAAGCGATAATGCTCCCGCCTGCGTGTGTGTGTGTGTGTGTAAGAGGCAAAAAGAGCGAACGATTCTCTTGAGACAGACACTTGACATTTGTTGAATCAGACAATATATTCAGAATGTGTGACCGAAAAAAGGAGAAATGAATCACTTTTTATCTTTTCTCATTCCAATCTCTCATTATGCTAAGTTTATCAACCAGTTCCGGTCCGGTGTGACTCTGTAAGCTTGTTTAATAGAAGCATATCTCTCCCTTTTCCATTCCACGCTAATAAAAAAGGGGGTTGTGTAGGATTAGGGCAGGGAAGAGGACATTACTGCCTTGTAAAAGGGACTGAAAACATTTCGGTGCTCCTCAGAGGGAGGGATGAACAGCAGAGAGTACATGAGCGGGAGGAGGCAGATACACTAGCAGTGGAAATCATTCAAATCCCCTCAAAGGGAAAACCAGTTTTCCAGTCTCACAGTAAAAGGGATTGAGAGTTCACACATGGATAGGTTTATGTTCAGTACACTCTGCCTACAAAACAGCAGCTCAGAGAGAGAAAAGTATATGTATACTGAACGCTTGAGTCAGTGTGCACCTGTGGAACACTGACATTTACACACTAGCTCAACCTGTCAAATTACCACAAGGAAGCTGAAAGCTTGTTACTTTAAGTCGGCATGCAAAGAAAATTCACACTGTCTATGTTTTAAAGGCATGTTATTGATCTTATTGTAAACAATACATCTACGCATGTGTTTCAAATGTTTAGATTTTTGTAATCTTGTCTTCAGGACCTGAAGAAAATGGCAAGACTTCTCTCTGGTGATGTACGCTGGACTTTTCCAATCATTTAGTCCAATTAAACCCCGCCCCCTTCCAAACTCATCTGTTGCTGCTTCATTGTGGCTTTAAAGGTGAGTGCATCATTTTTGTAATTTTGTGACTATGCAAAAATAATATTTCCCCGCATATGAATATGCATACTTTACTTCTTTATAGTATGCAAAGTCTGTAGGCCAAAGAGGAAAGTATATCCAATTACATAGTATTCAAAACACAGCAGGCGAAAAGAATCCTTATGACCTAATGTTTTGGCAAAATTCAGAAGAACTGATGAACACTTTACTATCCCATGAGGCAATGGGAGAGGAGTCGTGAATGCTGAATGGTGTCATAATCACATGTAGTAGATGGAGTATGTCAATAATGCATTGATACTACACAAATATATACGATATTTAACAGTCATTATAAGTAATAAGAAAGTTCTTAAACTTACACAGCCACTGTTTCCATCCATCCATCCATCCATCCATCCAATCTATGTCTGTAAGGCCTATAAACCATTCTTAATGCTTTACTTTTCTATACTTTCATTTTCTGGTTAAAAAGATCAATCCAAATCAGTTAACTCGACAGCCATATTTGCAACAACTCCAGACAGAAATTTCTAGCATGCAAGACCAACTCCTGTTTACCTAAATGGGCAAATACTAAAATCTCAACTGATGCCCAAATTCATGTTTAATTAACACATTTCAAGTGAGCAACAAATTCTCACATGAACTGACTCAAATTTTGTATTTTTTTATCCTCAAATATTCCTAAAAAGCTTTATATTTCAGGTTGGTCCAGCCAAAATGGGCATCTCAACATACAAAATGTTTCAGGAGCAGTTATGTGATGACTTAACCAATTGCTGATTGGCTCTTTTATTTAAAAACTAGACTTATTCTGCCAAATTGCATATGCACTTTCTACAGTACATTTGTGGTAATGAGTGGGTTATATAAAGTCTTTGGTTCAACTCATGAATTACTGTCAAATTCTACCTGAATTTCTGTATCCTGTTGGCTACATCCAAATTCAATTCAAGGAATTAATTTGGAACCTTAAAGTTATTCTTAGTTTAATTCCAAATGATCATACCATTTCTCTAACAAAAGCATTTTTATCAAAAACAACTTCTTGGGGAACTAGTAAAGTGGAGTAACTAGCCATTTATTATTTATTTTTTTGTACTTTTTGTAAGTAAAGAAAGTTAAACTTCTATCAGCACATGCCTCACTCCTCCATTTTTCTCCCACTGAAAGGTTCATCTCTCACAAACACGCACCCCGAGACCAGGCACTCACAAACCTTCAGCCCACAAGGTCACTCTCCTGTCGCCAAGACAGCAGCACTGAAGTTCATTATCGTGTCTCTAATCTCAGGAGGAAGTATGCATGTCGACTGTAACCTTGGATTCCCTTGATCTCGCGCTCTCTTGCAGACAAACACAAACTCGTCACTTCCAAAAAGAAAAAAGAGGATTAGTAAAGATAGCCACAGAAAGAGAAGGCGAAAACAAGCAAACACTCTAAACTTTGTCCAAAACACTTGTCTATCCTTACCGAAAGTGCTAAGTTTTGTACCTTATTTACTCTTTCAGTGTTCATTGTAGAACCTTAAGGGTATATGCTACTACTCTAACGTACTAAAATCAATCTTTTAATGGTAGAGGAGGTACAAAACTGTCACTTAAGGGTTCTTCCCCAGTGACATTCACAGTGAATCCAGGAATGTGGATTAATATGGTAAATTATGATTTTATGTTAATTTTAATTTTCAGTTTGTTTTGGGATTGAGATTGAATCTTTCTTTTCCAATTTAGTCTGAATCTCACTCCTTTTACCTGCACGAAGTCAATGAGACTCTCATTTATACATTATTTAGCCAAATTCAATTAATTCTACATGCCCCATTTTGCCTGAATTACATTAGCAGCAATTAAAATAAAGGTTCCAGCCATATTTAACAGGTCAATTAAAATAACCTTTTGGGCAAATGAAAAAAAGAAGAAAAAAAGAAGTAGCAAAGGACCTGTTCAACTTTTCAGGAGACAAATGACCGGAGCGGTTATTATATACAGCTGAGCTCCTTGTGCACAAGAGAATGAAAACATTATTTATCAGCAGTTGATCCAAATGAAGAATTATTCCAAGATGGTGTCTTAGCCAGTGGCCCTGAGGAGAGCAGACCGCAGCGCAGAGAAGTGTGGGTGAAGATAGAGAAAGTCTGCAGTTTATAAATTATTTGGAGCGCATGTTAGAGGATATAGCGTGTTAATGAATAGAGCCATCAGGCTAGCAGAGCCCATGGAAAGGACTGCCATCTGCCTCCCCATTATAATAATGAACTCTGTTGCCCCACGGCAGGGCCTGTGTGCTACAAGTGCACAAAACCAGAATTATATAGCAGAATGTCCCAGTAAGCTCCGCCCCTGGAGCACCTACAGTAGAAAGATTATTCGCACCTCATTGCTTAGACAAATGCAAACTACTGCTCTGAGAACAGTTCAAGTGACTAGGAGTCATATTCAATATTTTTTAACTTTGAGTATGTATGTATAACTCCTTCCCACTTCAAAATAAAACCTATTTAAAGTGTCTCTGTCAATTACATAACAGCAACATTAAAAAGTAATACTAGCTTCAAAACACAGGTAACCACTGAGTCATTATTGTGAGTTATTGTAAATACATGATTGGAATCACATGAGGATGAGTAAATGATGACCGATTTATTTAATTTTTTATTTTTTTTTTTTTTGCGTGAACTATCCCTAAATAATTAATATAAGATTATTCATATACTAGTGTATCTGACATTTTCATTTATTTTGCATAAGTTGTCAAATGTGCACACCCCAGACTGTGACATAAGCTATAGGCTACTGACTACATAAACAAAAACAAAACGCAACAAAAAACATTTAAAAAATCATATTTTTATAGTTTTTTTTAGGATCCCCCCCCCCCACTTTTGGTCAACATCAACTTCTACCATAGGGGAGAA
Source organism: Carassius auratus (assembly GCF_003368295.1). Classification (NCBI taxonomy): domain Eukaryota; kingdom Metazoa; phylum Chordata; class Actinopteri; order Cypriniformes; family Cyprinidae; genus Carassius; species Carassius auratus. The sequence continues at coordinate 29,134,777 of NC_039246.1, read as the reverse complement.
AAAAACAAAAAACAAAAAACAAAAAAATAAAGCAGCATGAACATTCTTCAAAATATCTTTATTTAAATCTTACAGGTTTAGAATGAATAAGGGTGTGCAAATGAGGCCAAATTTTGTATTTTCTTGATGAACTATTACTTTAAGATGTAACGGAATCTGAAATGATGGTTCAGTTGTCACTCGAACAAAGCCAGTTTTAGTTGGCAAGGATTAGAGTACCTGAGAAACACAGAGAGAGAATCCATAATCCCTCGGTGAGAAACTCTCTTCGATTACAGCCGGCAGAAACATTCACACAGCACACAAACAGGAACAATCTGAAAAGCTATCAGAGAAAAGGAGTAGAAAGAGAGGAAAAGCACTGATAAAGCAGACAGGACTTAGGAGCATTTCCCCTGTAGCTGCTCTGAGGGGAGGAGATGAGAGAGAGATCTGCCCTGAGAGGAATAATCTTCACAGAATGAAGATTAACCTCTGATTTCTGAGAGGCAATGACGGAGAAAACCAAGAGCTGTGAGAGACAGCCAACATTTGTGGGCACGATGTCAACGGCAAAAAGGTAGACATGAAAAGACTGGCAGGAAGAAAGGGCATGGATCCATTTAGCGTGCAGATGAAGAATGATATGGATTACAAATGCAAGAACAGAGAACAGGGGAGATAGCTATTTTTACAAAAGATTACAGATATGAACATTTTCTGGACTACCATACACCACAAACATCTTGTAAAGTAATTGTTTAACCAAAAATGAGAATTGACTGAAAATGTACTAGTGCTGTCAAACTATTTAATCGCGATTAATCATTTCACAGCACTAAAATGTACTCACTTTTCAAGCTATACAAAATGTAGATGAGTTTGTTTCTTCATTGGAACAGGTTTGGAGAAATTTAGCAAAAAATCACTTGCTCACCAATGGATCATCTGCAGTGAATGGGTGCCGTCAGATTGAATGTTTAAAAAGCTGACAAAAAACAAAACAAAAAAAAACATCACAATAATTCACAAGTAATTCACATGAGTCTAGTCCATGAATTAATGTCTTCTGAAGTGAAAATCTACATGTGTGTAAGTTGGTTCCAGGTTTTTTCCATAATACTTCTTTCTCCAGCAAATAATAATCTCTTCTGAATCAAAAAAATATGCATAGGTCAAGCAAGTGAAAACAGTCCAATACAGTTAGACAAATATGTTGGTGGATTTTAATGTTTTGATGTAAGAAAACAACAGCAGATATAATTTTTCACTAGAGTAAGCATTATTATGCATTAGAAGCTGGTATATTGGCTAGAATCAACGGTTTAAAATTAAAACACCTTAATAATTGATTTTTATTTTACAATCACGCAGTTTTTATTTCACCATATGCTAACTGATGGACTAGAGTCATGGATTATTGTGTTGTTTTTGTAATCTGTTTGAACTCTCATTCTGACGGCACCCATTGCTCAAAATCTTTTCTGACAAAGAAACAAACTCATCTACATCTTGGATGGCCTGAGGGTGAGTAAATGTTCAGCTAATTTTAATTTTTGGGGTGAACTATTCCTTTAAGGAAGTAAATTAGGTTCATTTCGACTACTGAGGGTCTCAACTAGAACAAAACGTACCTGACTGACATGGTTTCTGAGGATTCAACACGTTCCCAGATGCTAAAAAAAAAAAAAAAACAAACAAAAAAAAAACCTTGGCCTAGAAATTGTGATTCATTGTGTGGTGCTGTCCATCCAGCCTGGGCCTTTCCTGAAAAACAGCCTTCATTTAGTCAGTCCAACTTCCAATATCTTCATAACGGTGTGGAGTCAAACATTAGGGATGTGTGTGTGTGTGTGTATGAGAGAGAAAAGGAGATCCAGCAGAGATGATATGTTTGTGTTTGCCTTGTTTTCAGACCAGCAGTGCACAGAGAATGTTCATCTGGCATGGAGAGGAGTTCTCATGGCTGTGTGTGTGTGTGTGTGTGAAGCTGGTTTTTGCCTGAAAGTGAAGAGGCATTTTCACTGCTCTCCAGAACTACTGGAGCGACACTGCATAGTCTGATGGATAAATTTAAAATGGTGAGGAGAATAAGGGAGGGGAAAGAGATATGAGAGAGAGAGACAGAGAGAGAGAGAAAGAGGCTATGCTTAAGGATGGAAACGTGCTTTCACTCTCAAATGCTCTCATTCTTTGCGGTTCTCTCTTAATTTCTATTTTTATTTTTTATTCTCTATGGCAAAAAAAGGGTTTTCATGGAACTATTCCTAATCTACAACTCAATGTCATCAAAGCATAAGAAACATATAATAAACCTAGCATAAAAAATGCCATTACATATGCCATTATTTAAAATACATTTATTTCATACTAGATATACTTTAAATATATTTATTGACATATAACTTAAGACCAACTGACAAAAAATTATAATAAAAAATTATCTGGAGTATATATTTATAGTACAATGCACATTTCTTAATATTATGCCTACCATGTGTTAATATCATAAACAATGATTGTATGCTCTTGTATGGTGATCACAATTAAAGTGTACCTGTAGTACACTTGGAATAGTTCCACTTTAGCACTTCTGCACAATTAAAGTGTATTCAGCACAAAATGAGTTGTTGCAATTCAGCAGACTTTAAGTGTGCACTACCAGTTTAGTATACCAAATACAATACAATTGCAGGGTTTTTATTAAGCACGGAAATATGTAAATGTATTTGTAGTATACTTAGCACAAAATAAATGTATTTCAAATACATTTTAGTTTTTTTTTTCCCGCTAGGGAAAGTAACAAATGCTGTCAATTTAATTAATTTAGAAAAATACAAAATTTGGCATCAGAACTGAAAAATAGTTAGATGTGATCTGATTTGAAACATTAAATATATGTGGAGCAATTTAAATAACTGTAGTAAAATCAATTCTTTATAAATTATTTACAAGTTTTAAAAACACCCTTTAAACGTCTTTAAAAACTGCATTTATGGCACAGGACTGAAAAATAGCAAGACCCAATGTAATTTAGAAAAACAGTTAAAAGAATCAGCGCAGACAAAATGTATGTGATTTGACTGAACAAGACAAAACCTCAAAATCAATTGCAAAATATACTGTATTTGTAGGCTTTTATATCAAATATCATGTGATCATATCTGATTAATGGATGTACAGTAGTTAATTTGTTACATGCGTTTAATCAGGCCCTAGTATTAAGACAATAATAGGACACAGTCAAAAGTGGCTTAGGGTTTGAATAGTTTATTCTTTAAAGCAGACCAGGTGAACAGGCCTGACCTTTTTGTGTGAACGACGAGACAAAAAACGGTAATGAACATCACACGCAAAAACACAACGAACAGCTGAAGGATGTGACTAGTGCAATGGGAAGTGTGATTGTGGTGGGTTAGCAGAGTGGATCACAGGTATGATGACACTACACAACCAGACCAACTCAGAGTTCTGGGATTCTACTGTGGTTGGGTCTAGAATGGCCTAGTGCGGCCAATATTTGTGGTCTAGTTAGGTTCTCTTCACTGTGTGCTATCCTTTGAGAACCAAAAAATGGTGCATTTTCTGGTTCGGGTGCTCAGGACCTTTGAGTTCCACCTACTGTATGATCGCCGCTGCTTACGGATTCTGTCCATTTGAGAAATGGATGCCAGTTTCCCTTTTACTGGATAAAGGTGAAATAACAGGAAGGAGATAGAAAGGTAAAAGTGGTATAGGAAAAAGGGCAAGGTTCAAGGGTATCTAGCTCTCAATTGACTGCAGATTCTGCTTCAGCTCTGCTCCGCTGTGTCTTTGGGTGGCGTCTTTCCTTGGCAACAGTCGATAAACGGTGAGATCACTGATACAAACAGGTCTCCCACTCTTCCTGCCCAGAGACTTAACCTCCAGTCCTCAACTTGTCCTAGACAAAAAAAAAAAAAAAAAGTGTGTTAAGAAAAAAGCGAGAGATGCAGTGGCACGTTTCCACGGCATTTGCATGCAAATTCACAAGGAGAACGAGAGAGTGAAAAGGAAAAAGGAGTGAATGTGAGTGCATGTGTGCATATTCTTGAGAGATGAACCACACAGCAAACCAGGGAGGAAGCAAAAAGCCCCAACACAACCAAACATAAACATGTGGCTCTTTCTTCCCGTCAATATGCATCTCTCACAGGCTACTGCACCCGATAACAGGAAGTAAGAATCCCTAGAGTGAGAGAAGGAGAGGAGAAGATAGACCGGCGTCACGGTCTGTCGTCAAGACTAGAAAAATGGAAGGAGCCATAGAGACATTCTGAGAGAAAACAACAGATCTGTCCTTATTTGAACTCAGCAGCTGCAACCATTTTTGTATTCATATTTAACATCTATTAAGAAATTAAATGAGGATATTTTTTTGTTCGTGCTGTTCTTTTCCATACAATAAAAGTAAATGGTGACCAACTTTCAAGCTGAAACAATGCATAATAAAAGTCCATAACATACTATAAAACAGTCCATGTGAATAGTGTGCTATATGCCAAGTTATATGAGTAATTTATGTGACAAACGCATGCAAATGCAAAAGAATTTTCAACAAAAATGTCTTTAATCTGATTTATGGTATATGTACACATGCAAAGCACCAAATTTGAAGATGTGCATATATAATTTGTTTTGTTTTGTTATTATTAACAAAACTGAAACAATTAAAAATCTACATCAATAAATAAAGTTGAAATCAAATTAATGACATATTTTAGATGAAAACTTAAATTAAAATGATTTAAAAATGTCACCTTGCCAAATAAATTATATCAATTATTTTTAAACTTGAAGTACTACCATTACTAAAAAGCTAAATAGAAATATTTTTATATATATTTAAAACTAAATGAAAAATATATATAAAAAAAACCTTTAGTATAGGGGACCAATTATCTTTATTAACATATAAGTAATGCTTATTAATATGCCCATTATTAACACATTATTATTAGTAATTATTAAGCACATATTTGGCATGAATATATTCTACATCACTAATCTTACCCAATACCTAAACTTAATATCTTACAAACTAGTAAAAAGTAGCAAATTAGGAGTTTATTGAGGCAAAAGTCATAGTGGTGTTAATGTTGAGAATTGGACATTAAAATAAAGTGTGACCAAAAAAATTAATAATACTATTTAAAAAAAAAATACAAACACTACAGAAAATGAAAAAATGCTAAACAAATACTAAAACGAAAACGAAAATTGAAAAGGCAAAAAAAAAAAAAAAAACACTAATAAAATGATAATAAATACTCTAATAGTACACAATGATAATAAAAATCCTTGGTCACCACTTACTTTTATTGTATTGAAAACAGTAGTATGTCATCTCTTTTTGTAATCTGAAGATGTACAATATAGGCGTAAATAAATCTTTAAGGCACCGCAGTAAGGCAATGCATTTCTGTATCTCTCTCACGCACTCACTGTTTATTTTGAGCATGATTTCGTAAGTTCTAGACTAGAGAAAAACACTCGTACAGGTGGTGGCATTTGTCCCAAACCTCTGAAGGACACAAGTCTGAGGCAGTGGAAAATACGCCTTGGCACAAACAGATGCTGTAGTCACAAACTCTTCCACTCTTTCCTATAAGAATGGACCACAGTTGAGAGAAGAGAAGAAAAGAGAGAGGGAGGGAGAGAGGGAGGGAGGGAGGGAGGGAGGGAGAGAGGGTGAGGAGTGTTTGACCACACGTTAGGAATAAGAAAGAGCGAATGAGAGATCGCTGACGATAAAGTAGTATTCATGGTGCTTTGAGAGGAAGAGGGTGTATATTTTATCTCTGGGCTCAGGGCACTATCGGCTCGGGGTTGTACCGCAGTCACTGCTTCACAAAGTGATGGAAGAAGGAGAAGAAGGTCACAGCCAAAATATTATCAGCCCAGCAAAGATAAACCATGGAGTAATTACGTCCACAAAGCCACAGCCGTGACCGAACACTGTTGTTACCCTCTCTAGTACTCAGGCCGTATCAGGGGAATTCTTTCCTCTTTCGCTCTTTAGCAATGGTGACCACTGATTAGAGCCCCTCTATCTAGATTCTTTCAATAAGACTTGTTTATACAAATATACAGAGCTATCCGGTCCTTGTTCTCTGAAAATGACAAAGATAAGATCCTGAGGGACTTCCAGATCCAGACAGACAAGCAAGGACTGGCCAGAATATCAGACATTGTGATCTACAGTGGCGATAGATGGAAGTCAAAAATGGCAGGGATTGAAGGAGAACCTACAATACATTGCAAGTCAAAGCCAAGGTCACAGGGTGTTACTTGGTAGAAGATTTAGCCAAATTAGACTGATGTCAGCATGGAAAGATTGCTTGACATGCCCTCATCCTTTAAAATCAAAAGAATGCAAGTCAAAACATTACAGACCAGACAAAGCATTTATTTTTTAATCTAATTTCCTATGATAAACACTATTTGATCTAATTTACTATGATGCTATGATTATATTTCACCATAGCATATTTAGAGTTTGCAGTCTGAACTGAATAAAGAAAACAAATGAAAGTCTGGGTGCTGATGTTAAGACAATGAATACACAACACGTCTCTACTGCTTAGGGATCATGCAAACAAATAAAAAATGAGCAACCAAAACACAGAACAAAACAAAAAACCAAACAAAACAGAGCACAACAAAACGAAACAAACAAAACTAATTAAACAAAACAACACAGAATAAACAAAGGAAAAATAAGCAACCAAAACACAGAACAAAACAAAAAACCAAACAAAACAGAGCACAACAAAACGAAACAAACAAAACAACACAGAATAAACAAAGGAAAAATGTGTAGACTTAAAAAAAAAAAATACTCTAATGATGATTTTTGTATTGAATTGGTCAAAAATACTTTTTTTTCACAGCAGTTACTCAAATAGTTACTCAAGTAGTTGTGGAGGCCTGTTTCCACTACTAAATAAAAAAAAAGGTCATTGCCAAATTTTTTTCTCGCAATAGCGAGATGTAAACATGCATTTGCGAGAAAAAAAAAGTTTGAAATGTGAGCTAAATCTCACAATTACCTTTTTTTTCTTTTTTATTCAGTAAATGGGCTTCCATAATACATTCAAAAAAAGTGTTTAGCTGAAGTAAATGGTATCTGTACAGCAAACCATAGCCCTTCATATATTCAGAATACACATTTTGCTTGGCTGCACAGCCCTACATCCCTTTCTCTCACATATACACAAATCAGATAATCAGTTTAGCTATTTTGTTATGCTGGCTGTTGTTTTTGGTCTTCCTGTGTGACTAATACAATTTTATTAAACAGGTAACCTCTGTTCCTCACAGCCGAGTCAATAAAATCATAAAATACCTCATGCCATTATTGGAATCCATATTAAATTTACCAAACAGCAATACTAAGAACAGGCCTGCGCACAAGAACATGCATATACGCAAACACAAAAACACGAAAACATTAGAGATGCTAAAGAAGTTACAGGTAAATTTGCCGCATACACAACAATGAATAAAACATCTCTTTATTTACATGATGTATTGCTTAAGTGCAGCAGAATTCACAGCGCTGCTTTAAACTAATACCCCAGAGGGCAACATTCTTTCGCTCTCGCTCCCCAAACTGTGCTGTTGTAAAAATCTAATGGAAAGACACATCTGAATATAAATTGTGTTTGCATGGAATAGCTTGAGTGTGCAGAGGAGATTTTTGGAAAGGGTCGGTCCAATGCTGCCCATTTCCATCCTTGTATTACAGAATCCGGACCAGAGATGCTGGGAACGGGCATTGTGGGACGACGCTATTTAAATGACACGTCCCTGTTCCCACTTACTTCATTTAACACACACTTAGGCCTGCACCAATAACAGCAGCTGTCAGCTGGAATTATGGAAATGAGTCTTTCGTCTGAGCCTACAATTTAGAGTGAACTCAGTGGAGCCGGTAGCCAAGCGGAAAGTGAGAGAACACTGGACAGAAGTTTGGTTTTGTAAATGGAGGTGCGGGTCAGAGTGTGTTATTACAGGGCTTGGAGAGAACGGCAAGGCAGTTTGACTGGATCTTAATGCCGTGGGCTAAACAGCAGCTGTAGATGCTAATTCGTACGCTGTGGTTGCTGGGAAATGGTAGAACATACAAACAGAAGACGCACACACTAGAAGGTCTTAATACATACTACTAGCACTATGGGCATGAGCAACAGAGGTTTTTGACTTACATGGGTGAAGATTTAATTCTTCTACAACCTATTTTACATTTATATTAAAAAAATTAACATTTCATATTATGTTGAAGCATTTCTCATATATATACATGTATTAATTATAATATATATTCTTATTAAAAAACTAACTTCTGGAAAACAGTACTTTTAATCTCATAGACACACACTCAGATATTTACCTGTTTTGCACTGTTGACACACTGCATGTATTGAGAGGCGATGTTGGAGCACAGCAGAGTTTTTCCAGCATTTTCTCTGTAGCACTTCAGAATCTGGCCCTGAAGGTCGGTGCACACTGGACTAATTTCATACCGCCTGAGAGAGAGAACAAAAAAGTAAAAGAGGGGAAGAAGGAGAGAGTAAAAACAGTCAGAGGACAGATATATTTAGCAAATGAATGTGGTCATCCATCATTATTACATTTTCCATTTTTAATGAACTGATCCCGTGGCAGTGTCAAAGAGCTGTTAAATGATATTCCTGCTTTGTTTTCACAAGTAAACATCAGATCAATGGCTTATCAATAGCGGAATTGATTGGTGCAGAATTAGTTTGCAGCATAATTGCACGTTGGATCACAGTGCAGGAGGTCTAACGAGGTGCCGCTTCAAGACATACATCAGCTGAAGACATCCTGAACCAAACATATTCAACCTAAGTCAACAGAAGCCATAGGTTTTTATAAAGCTGGTTATCGTTACTAACCTAAACTCAAACAAACATTTATTTTTGGCATTTTTAGAATAAATAAAAACACTATTTACTTAATGTATTAATCGGTTTTGACTTTAGATGACCTTCACATGTGTCTCCACAGGGAATTTGTCAGATTTAGTTAACTTCTGCTGACAGTTTTGTCCCCTAAGTACAGCTGAGTAAAGCCACCCACCCAGACAACAGAAAGCAGTATTAATCAGTGCAGCTTGTGTCTCTGATGTGTACACTCTCCAGTGGTAAGATGGTCCCTCTCTGACACACACACACACACACACACACACACACCTGCGTCTAAACCCACCAGCTGTACCATCTGTCTAAGCCCAATAGACCGTCTGCACCAATAAATCCGATAGACAGCAATATCAATTTACATTTTGTGACAAAAAAAATTGATGATCTATAATTTAATGTTTTAATGTAGTATCAATATCTGTTTGTAACTCTAATGGTATTTTGGAAGAAACCACAATGGTGAGACTTAGCAAGCAACTCATCTCAAGCGCTTTTTCCAAAATGTATTCGCAAACACCCCAGAATTTCCATCTTTGACCCAGACAGCATTGAGTTTCCTGCTGGATTTTGCAAGCCCTTGCAGATCGCTATCAACAACTCGTCCATCCTTCCAGGTCACAAACAGAGCAGATTTTCAACCAAATACCATTCTCTGAATGAGATCCAGAGGACACATGTGGGTCACACTGGGCGTCCAGACGAAGACCACCCGGTTCCCATGAAATCTGAGGCCCAACGTGGCCTAAAACGAAACATCACCTCTGTCCCCGGAGGATTAGAACACACACACAAAACTCTTCATTTGACAGGGGTGACCTTTGGGACAGCAAAAGGCAAAGAAAGGATTGGGTTGGGAGGGAGATGTTATCCTGCTCTATTCAGAGAGGCACTCTTTCTAGATCAGACGCGGTCTAATCCGCCGTCATTCATATTAGCTGCTCTGAAGGGCGGATGAATGAAGGAGTGAATGGACGCCCGCTGTCAGTCACCGTCTCAACTCTTAGGGTCCCGGAAGGACTGGGGATTCACCCTCTCTCTTTTCTTATCCTTCTCTTTCTATATCTCTCTGTCCTTTCCTCAATCCGTTCACTTAAATACACACAGCTGCTCTCTATCACAAATAATCCCTCTTCTAGACTATCACAGGAAAAAGTATATAAAAAACATCAGAAAAAGACAAAAAGAAATACAGAGTTTAGAAATGGATAAAACAAGACAGAAATTTGTACTTCTATGTTCATGGGTCGTGGACAATATTAGAAATAGAGAATTTTTTGATATAGAATATATACAATAAATGGAACTGACAGCTAAAAAACTTAAAAATGATGGAATTACATAATTTTTTTAATTGTAAACATATAAATGAAATGTACAGTAATGTACAAAACTTCAGGTTCAATAAGGTTTTTTTTTCAATTAAGAAATTTATCATTTTAGTGATTAATCAAATACAACTTTCAAACTCATCCTCTGTACCACAAGGATCTATGGATAATATTAGCTGAAAATATATGTATATTTCTGAAATGATGATCTGGTACACGCTACTTCTAATCTTGCACATCATACTTCTAATAGTGTGCAATTTAGGATTGAAAATAAAAACTGTGAGGATAAAAAAAACAACGACTTTGCTATTCAAACACATGATGTGTGCGAGTTTTAATACTTAGTAGCATTATGAGTAATATAGCCACACATCAACAGAGCTGAATGGCACCTTCGCAATCTTTTTTACTTCTCCCCTTCTCTCCCTCAGATCAGGCGTCAAAATGCAGGACAGCTCTATAATATCGCAGACATGTATATATTTATTTATGTCCCCGCGTAAATCCCTCCGTCCAGCTGAAATGGTTTTTGGAAGAAAAGAAGTAGATGTGGCTCATAAATCACAGCGAGCAGGCGCTTGGATGACTGTGACACCGAGGGCTGAGAGAGACACACAGATATGAGATGCTTTATCACAGGAGGAGCGAGAAAGAAAGAAAAAAGAGCTTCTGAAAGAAAGGCAGGAAAAGGACGGAAAGAGACTGCGGTCTAAATTACCCCATGCTTCTGCAACCTTCCTTTTAACCTACACTAGCACATGAAGGACTTCCTATAGGTGTCCAGGTCTGTAGGGGATTTACCAGGCAAAAACCATTCGGCTGCAGTAGCACGGGGAAAAAGGGTAGACAAAGACACAAAGACGCTCTTCCTGCAGCATTCAGCTTATTCAAATACCAGCACGCATTTCTCAAACAGTCTTAATTCTGGCAAATCAAGACTAATGAAATATCAGTCCAGTGTTTTACAGTCGGCGCGGATGAACTGGGATCTCTCTCTTAACAGACATGTGACCATCCGTCATCATTATGAGCACTCGCAGTCTAGCGGGGTGAAGAGGTTAAGCGTCCACTTCTGAAAAAAAAAACACATGTATGTTCATTTAGGAGCTGACGGCGTGTGTGACAGGCGGACAGAAATCAAAACGAATGAAGCAGTTACGAAGAAAAATGATAAGCGCTCATTTTCGGCGTTTTTAAAACGCGATCCATCAGCGAAGACGAGAGGCCGGGGGCTCCGAAACCAACTCGCATCGTCCCATTACCTGTCGGGATGGAAGGAAAACGTGGATTTGGGGAAAGAAGAGAGGCTTCTGGATGGAGAAGATGAGAAAAGAGGTCTGATACCAGGGTGCGAACGGCAAAACAAAAAGATGAAGGGGTGGCAGGGAAGATAAGAGAATGATATATAGGTAAACCCAGACACGGTAAAGATGTAACAGAGCTAAAAGTGGCCTGCCTGGAGTCTGGAGAGACACTTTTGAAGATGATGAGGGTTTGATAACCTGTGGCAGCGCCAGACATAACTGTGTGTGTGTGTGTGTGTGTGGAGCTTTTCTTGTTGAGTAAGAAGGCCATTTACTCTACAATGATATTCTTTGGCGTCAAGCCTGGGAATGACCTCTTTTAAAACAGAACACTTAGCTTAAATATTGTGGCTAGTTCACTTATATTCCTTGTAATAGCTATAATTGTGTTCTCTGAAACAGGTCAAGCTGTGTTTCAATAGGCAGTCAAACTTCATGGCCTTTTAAGAGGAGTTATTTCTTCTAAAGAGTAGCCTATTACAGTCTGAGATCTTGCGGTGTATGATGGGGTTTTTCCAGCGAATGCCAACACGATCTCATGCAGGGGCAGAAATAATCTCTATGAATGTATGCAAATGCAGGTGATAGGGATGCACAGTGCATCAGTACTGTATCGGTTATCAATATCTGTTGATATCAGATATTAAATGGTGTACGCTCATTTCCAGTACTTTAGAATTGAATCCTGTTAAATTTGTATTCCTTCAACATAATTTAATATTCAAAGTTAATGGTTAAAAACATACAGAATTTAATAACAAAGTCAAAATTTTTTTTAATAAAATGTATAATATATAAATTTAGAATACATATTTTGATAATAATAATAATAAAGAAGAAGAAGAACAAGAAGAATAATAGTATTTATTGTTTTTATTTACACAAAATACATTTTAGAAAAAATTATTGTAATAAAGTGATATAAATTGTAATAATATATACAAAATTTTTAAATATATAATAAATCATTTAATAATAAAATAATATTTTTTATTTACACTACTCAATTTTAATTTAATAATATAAGAAAAATTATAATTTATTAAAACTGCCTTAAGTTCAGTTGTATTTCCAATTATTTATTTTTTAGAATTCAGCATTTTATTTATAGCATTTATATTCACATAATACTAGTTGATTTTACATTACTATAGGATTTTATCTGACTGTAAAAAAAAACAGTTTTATACTAATGCCCACTATAGCATCCCATGACAGTAACAGCAATGCTTACATATAGGCCTTATGCATATTATAACACATTCCGACAATGATGCATGAAACCAAGTATTTGTATCCACATACTTGTGTAGCACGTTTAGGGTTTTAGTCCATATTTGGTTTAACTATTCATTAAAAGCATACTGATAATCACAATAACAGCGCGCTGGGACACTAATTCCAACAAGTGCCCTTTGACCCAAACAGGCCACGTTAATGGGCGACTAAACTGGGTGAGCAGGGACATCTAAACTCATTCAGAAAACAGAAGATAGCAGAACATAGGGAGAGGTCAACGCTGTGAAACTGCTTCGGTGTGACAGAGTATGGCAACCCCCTGGGGACACAAGACAAACACACAGAGTGCATGCTTAAACACAGCATCACAGGAATGAGGCAAAGGTCAGCGCTGACAGGTGGCTGGAGAAAACATCACACTCTTCCACTCAACCATTTATCTGTAATTCATCCAGCATCCACGGCTGCGTAGCTTGACAGGATGTGTGTGTGCATAAGTTTATGAGGAAACAGAAGTTTTGTGTGTGTGTGTGTGTGTGTGTGTGTGTATGAACAGCATCAAATGCATGTGTGAACATGTAAATATAAACATGGGTCATATTACACTCTATTAAATTTCAGGAGTGATAAACATTTAAAGAGTGAACGATTCCTCTAAATTATCATTTTATTTATTCACAAAATAGCATCTTGCATGTTTGGTATCCACTATTTTTGACCAAAGTAATATTACAGTGACCAAAGACTTGGGCTATTTTAATCTAAACACAGTTGACAGAGCTCTTGAAATATTGCCATGTCTGCTTATTATAAGCCACAACACTTATTAAGCAACTTTTTGGCTTGTTGTGTAGGCTCAAAGTAAAGCGAATTCATTTTTATGCAGTTAATAAAGGCGGCAGATGCAGGTTATGAAATGTTGGTAAATTGTTTATCTTTAGGATAATGCAATTGGATTTAAGTTTATAGGCTTGCACTTATTTTTCAATATTTTATAGTAAGATCTGGCAACATTAAAGAGTTGTTCCCTGGGATTTCTTGCATCAAAACTCTTATACACATTTAAATAACGTCATTAACAATTCCTGTACAGTACACGTCACTACCCATATTTTTGAGAGTAAATTTTGTTGTAAATAGCGGTTGTCACTCCTGTTAACAACTGAACTGTCTGTGAACAGAACAGGACTAAAAGGTGAACTGATATCCGAATTTAGCAGCAGTGTATGCCATACTTTTAACATCCTCTGATCGAAAACCTTTGTTGTTCCAAGAACAACATTCCAAATCATAGCCCTAACCATATCCATTGTCTCTAAATCCAACCCCTATATTCCTAACCCTGACCCCCAATTTTCAACCTTAAAACTATCTCAACCATTCCCAATCCAATTCAAACCCCTCCTAAATGTTTACCCCCAAAACCCTAACCTCTATTTTTCAACACCTAACCTCTAAACATCTTAATCCTCACTTAACCTTGACCTCAAACCCCATCCCTCAACCCTAAATCCTAAACTCTACTTTCGCCCATCTTATCGGTTCAAATTCTTAACCTTAAACCATATCTCCAGCCCACTGGTTGATAAAGTCATTCCAACCCTAAACGACCACTTTGTCACCATATTGCTTTGTTTCTAGATGCTCCAAGTACTGTTTGGCCTACTAATCCATGCCATTCACTGTTGACATCAAATTAGTTTTTACACCACTAAAACCAACATTTTGGAGAGAAACGTTTATATATAAATTCCACCAATGCTCAATACATAAAATAAAATCATGGCAAACATTCATGGCATTGCCCTCTTATTATGCACAACATAAGGGAAGACAGACAGATTTTCCAGAAGCCAAACCCACATGCACATCAAAAAGCTTTCAGCTACTAAGAGAATGAAGATGTTGAAGAGACAACCATTTACAGCTTCAAGCAAAAGATTATCATATCAAACTCATGTTAATTCCATCGTTTATGCAAATTTGGACCTCCATCTCTAGGGCAGTTTCAACTTTCAGGAAATCAAAAGGCTCAGACAAAACATACTTCATTCTTATTACCCAACCCAATTCCTGATAGTATCTTATCACCTGTTTTCCCTTTAGAGGGAGAATAATGTTGGAATATCCATTTGGGAAAAGCAATACAGACAGATGTGTTTCTAATGTAGAACCTAAACACACACACACACACACCTGTGGCCCCATCATTCATAGCTTACAGAGACTTTGCAGTTTCTTTTTGTCTTTCTCACGCACACGCCGTTAAACCTCATTATTCTCGAAGTCAGTAAAGCTTGCATCTTTCCTCATGTAACATCAGACCCTGAAGACATTTCATTACATACAAAAACCCTCTCACACGCTCTCCTCCCACCATCCCGTAATCCAATCACAGTGCTGCTAATGCACCTCTCTAATGCAATCAGCCAATCAGAGCATCCACTGTGGCCTCGCTGGTCACATGACACCCCGGCCCAGGCCTGTGCGAAGAACCATGTCAGGCTAATGCTATTTTAATGCATTTCTTAATGCAATTTAGCATTAGCTGCACAACCTCCCCCCTCCAGACTCCAATTCTGCCCCACTGGACACCACAAATCAATTTCTGACATTTCTAAAGAGACGATGATCCCTGTGTTGGCACTGAGGAAGAGGTATAATGACAGCCTAATGCGATCTGTGAGCGCAGGCTAGTCCTGAAACAGGCTGGCCTCCTTTCACTTCCCCTTAGCCAACATGCATTACTATTGGGGCTAATAGGCCACATTAAGACATATGGAGCCAAAATGTCCTATAATTGTAGAGCTCCTCAGTTACATGTTTCTAGCTACAGTAGCCTAATGGCCAAGACTTCACATTCATGACAAGACTGGAAGTTTGTCACAATATATGAGAGAAACATCTTTAGCGTGTTTCCGGATCAGGTAATCCATGATTGCATATGTGTTTGTAGATTCAAAGGGATATGAAATTCTGGTCGTTATTTACTCATCCCCATGTGTTTCTTTTTAAACCCCAAATGTGTTATTTTGCTATAAATAATAGTTCTTGACAAAGAAGATTTTAAGCTAACATTTCAGTGAATAACAACTTAATTTGGACTCCGTTCCTCACACAATGCTACTGTATGGCTTCAGAAGAATATAGTGTATGGTTTATAATGGTGCCCCTGGTTTCCATTCACTTTAACTGTATTGAAGTGAGCAGCTTGGACATTTGTATAAATGTCTTCTTTTGTGTTCCACAGAAGTCAGTCAGTCATACAGTTTATGATATAATGATATGGATTGAAAATGATATAAAAGTGAGTAAATAATGAAAATTTTCATTTTTGTCTTATAAAAAAAGAAATTATTTTACATGTTTTATAGTGTGTGCGTAGGCTGTATTATTTTGTATGTATAATAATACTTAAGATAGAGGGAAAACTATTTCAGATAAATAAATAAGCATAAAATACTAAATTATAAAAGATACCTGTTGCACAATAATCATATAAGCCACATTGATCAAGCTTTCAAAATAATGAATGACAGCATGTGGAGTTACTGTTTTTTGACTTTTTGTGTGTGTTATTCTGAACTCACTTAAACTTGGCGTTGACCTCGTCTGCTGCCTTTTGATGGTTTTCATTTGTAACCTTGTAGAACTGGGCACTCTGAGGAAGAGAAAGATTTGTGTAAAAATAAAAGCTTTTATTGTACAGTATGTACATCTTAATTGCCTCTGTTGTCTCCTTCAGTATGAACAGAGATAAAAGTGCATTTATAGACATGAAAAGCTCACGCAAAAGTTCAAAACAGCAGCAGGTTTAACCGTGCAGAGTCTCAACCTTTCTCTGCAACCAGTACAAAAAATTAATAAAAAATAATATCTAAATTAATAAATTTTGTTGTCCGTGCAGCACGTTTTGCTCGGTTTCAGATTTCAAAGAAGTGAGGAAATCAAAGAAAAAGTGTCAACAAAGATGAAAAGGTCATCACACTAACAGATGATGGCAATCTAAAACCTTATGAGGTTCTTAGTGAAGTGTGTCAAGAGTAGGTGGGCAAAAAAAGGATCTTGATAAAGCTTTCGGGTCGACGATTCGAAAAGATAACTGACATTTGAAAGAAAACGGGCAGAATGTCAGATGTATGACTGAATTTGAGGATGTGACAACAAAAACTTGCTCAAGCTACATCCATAAAGAGAGCTCTCAATCACAGCCAGACAGGTTCATCTCACATTCACTGTCTCACACACACAATCAATACAAATGAAAGGCTACAACCATGAGGATCAATAATTATATCTTAGGCTTTTAGTGAAGCTACTGTATAGCTTCTGATGGACTGCGCGTCAAGTAGAAATCATTTGTCTAGTGGCTATCAGAGATGTGGTCCAAAATCAGTTTCCTGTCAAACATAACAATGGTTGGTAGAGAGAGATTTTACCATAAAAGACCATTAACAATGCTTACATTATAAAGTATTGTAATTTATTATTGAACATTTATTTACTTTATTAATAAAATATATTTAAATAATGATATTTAGGCAAAAAAGTATAAATGTAATGAAAGAAATGCTAAATTTAGTGCAAAAAAACACACACACAAAAATTTAAATAAATAAATAAAATAAAATTTAGTTACCAGTTAATAGTTACCTGCTTATGATAGTTTTATTTTCTTGCCAAGGCAAACCATTTGGTCTTTGCTTAAAACTCTGGTTTCGGACCCTTTGTGGAACTAGAGTATTAAACTATGGGATGTAGGAAGTTGAACAGCCGCCTTGCACAGAAGCAAAGTTCCAAAATAATGTTTGATTTCCCCGGAGTGGATACTGACAAGTCTGCCATCTTCCTATTACTGGAACAACAGCTCTGAGAGTTAAAGACGATATCAGGTACAAGCTTGACTCAGAGGGGCCTGATATAAGGGAACAACAGCAGTGATTTTAAGAGCATGTTGTGATGATGCAGATCTGATGGGAGGAGTCAGTAGTAATCAGGGCTACACACCAAAAAGACGCTGGCCTGAAGCAAAAATTGATTACTTGGAAAGTGAGTTGGACCTCTAAACACATGCTCTAAAACCCCATGACCTGAGGGACGGTGCAATTTGGGAGGTCTGCCATTTCCCTTGATTAATGACGGAGTGGGATAGGTACTGATTTTGATTTCAGAGTTGGGCCACACTGATTTAGTGGCCCCTCCATCAATCTGAGAGCAAACGTTTACCACCCACATGCTCTCTCATCAAACCCTAAACCCTCATCTTCATCCGCCATAGCCTGAGTAGACTGTAATCAGATTATGATTACAAAACCTGATCTTAGAAATCTTACATCTTAACACAAATTTTCAAAAAAGTTTTTAAAAGTTTTAGAGCATACATTTTTCAAGCTGAAAAGTGTTTATTTAATAAATATTAGCAATTTGAAAACTCTGACAATGACATTTCACAACCTGAACTAACTTAACCTTGTCACAAAAAGAGCAAAAAAAAAATCTAGAATTTTAAAAGGCTTAACACATTAGTAAAGGTATGCAGTAGTCATTTCTATGATGAGTTATTTAGACCACACGACTTTTGCAAATAATTTTGCTTTTATAAGTTATACACAATGTCGTATGTTTTGCTTTTATTATTAAAACAGTTTTGTCTGTTGGACCAAATGAACATGTTTGTCGCAACATATTACTTTGATTTTGCTTTCATTATTAAAACACAATATCTTTTGTTGTGCTTTGATTAATAAACAGTTTTGTCTGTTGGACCACATTAATTTTTAAGTCATAACACTTTACTTTGATTTTGCTGTTATTATTAAAACACAACATCTTATGATTTGCTTTATTATTAAAACAGTTTTGTCTGTTGGACCACATGAATGCGTTTGTCACAACCCATGTCTTGATTTTGCAAAAGTGTCTTATTATTATTTATTGTATATTAAAATAATGATAATTTAAAACCCTTGTCTGTTGGTTGAACCGCAAATTTATTATGATATAATTTTGCAAAGTCATGTGATCTAACATCATATAGATGCTTTGATTTTGCAAACAAATTGTATTATTTCTTTTGATGAACTTAAACCTAAAATACTAATATACATCAAAGTCATGTGGTGCAACTAACTAAGTCATGTGATCCAGCAATGATATATGATGTTATAATGTTGCAGTTGTACTACCCTTACATTTTTTAAGTCAAAATAGCCTCATGGTTTGAGGTACTTTATCATTCATAGCCTTAGCAAGCACTACTAAAGAATTCAGTCCTTTACCTGTTCAACAAAGCAGCTTTCAGACTTCTTTCTCACCTTCTGTTTACAGGCATCTAAAAATAAAACTTTATTTAATCTGGTGCGCACAGGGGTATTATGGACTAATGAAAGAAACCTCCTAAAAGCTACTCCTGCCACTGACGGTGCATATAGGTGGTGTTTTGAAAACAACCCCATGTTCAAATTAAATCTCGCAGGCTTTATAATGAGAGATCTGAGCAGTGGTGCAGTAATCAGCAGGCTGTGTTATCTCTCACAGACCAGAGAGGATGTGAGGGGAAACCCCCGCCGAGACAGCCATTATGGCTCAACAGCACGGCGGCCATATTGGCTCTGCAGTGCACCAGCGGAGACGTGAGACAGAGTTTTAACAAATCAAAGCTGGCGACTGCAAACGGAGAAGGAAAGCAGATCAGAGGCCTGTGGAGTCAAGCCTTCCATCACTGCCTCGTACTGCGAGTGACTTTGAAACAAAACAGATGAGTGGAAATGTTGCAAACAAGCACAAATGCTGTAATTCAATGGCATTACATTAAACATCCAATCCAAGCATGGAAAATATTTTTTAGAGTAACATATTGGTGACATTTCAACTCATATGGGTTTGGAACGGCATGATGGTGAACAAATGATAATAGATTTTTAAGCATTCAAATTTTTACTTTGCTTGTGGCTGTCTGGAAGTAAAAACAAGGGGACAAAGCTCAAGCTGTGTCTCTTGAGTAGATAAAACTCAGCTAATTAAATTAACGAGGCCTCGTGCAGGGACAGACTCTGTCCCTTTCCAGTGTTTCGTCTACAGTGAGGAAGAGATAATGACCACACACTGATCTCAAATAAAACAACACACACTCTTCACTTAACAATGCTGTCAGTAAGCAATGGAAACAGAAAGACAGAGCGTTGCATGCAGAGAAGAGCGATTTATATTCAAATCCATGTCTAGCCTCACTATGGGTTACTACGTCCACATCATATAGTGTTGCTAGGTAACAGCCCCTGAGAGGCTGAATCAAAGCTTTGAATGAAGAGTAAGTTGTAAAAACTAATGTTATGCTACATCATGTGATAAAATGTATGGATTATTATGGATTCAGTGTACTCTGACATAGGAATAGGTTGACCAGTAAGAATTTCAGGACATACGGGTCCAGTTGTGCTCTTCAAAATGTAATGGGATTGAGAACTAAAGTAAAAAAAATAAAATAAAAAATTAATTAAGAATGAAAAAATAAAATTAAATAAAATAACCTGTTTGTTGGCAGATGGGGGGAAAATGGATCATTCAATTATTCCTTTTTACTATTGATTCATGATACTACTACTACTACTACTACTAATATTAAGGATAACAATAATAATAATAACAATTAACTATCAATAATTGTTTTGTAATCTCCATAAATTATACACTTCAAACCCAGATTAGGAAAAGATTCCCACATTGTTATTTATTTATTTATTTTTTTCTTTAATTGAATTTAAGAAATATTCCAATATTACAGAATTACAATAGACTCAATTTTTTTTTTTTTTTTTTTTTTTTTACCAAATAAAAGAACACTGAGCTGCAGATGAATTGCACTATGGGAATTTTATCACTGACTCTGACTAGCTTGGTATGTCATCAAGGTTTTCTTACATGTTACTAAGCCAGACCATAACAATGGAAAAAAAAAGAGAAAGGAGAAAAGAAAACAAAAAAACTTCTAATTCTGAACAGGCAAACATACAGCCAAAGCCACTGCAGTCAAGTGCCCTTGAGGTCATTTAAATGCCATCCCTCATGCCAAAAACACTGTATAAACAGCTTTTTTCAACACCTCAGACTTCATCCCTCCACTTTGATCATGGAGCATTATGAGAAAGACACCAAACTACTAATAATTAAATTGAGGAGGAAAAACACCCCGAAAAGAAGTACTGAAAAAAAAGCAGAGCGCTCAGTTGAAATATGAGATTGTATAACAGAGAGTATTGAGTGAAAATCTGTGGCGAATATATACGTACAGTACATATATAGATATTGTTTCAAAGGCAATTTGAGTGGCCGCACCAATAAGTAGGCTGGAGGTGGCAGCCGCCGTCTCTGAGCTGTGATGGGCTGTCAGACACAAGCCACTGATAAACGAGCAAACGCAATTGAAAGAGACATGTAATATATATCAGCGTTTTATTCTCTTCTCTCTCTATCTCTCATTCTCTCTCTTATTCCTGATCGCTCCTGGTACTGTTACAGTCCAAAGGCTAGGGAAAACTCGGAAGACAGAAGAGACAAAGAGGAAACAGTAAAAACAAAAACACCTTATTGTGTTATATTCAAAATCATTCCATTGCTTCCCTAAATGATATGCTAAGTTGCAACAAACTAATTTTTTTTGTCACTTTCTTTCTATTTTTGTTACGTGAAAGATTTTGAAGAATATACTAGTTGCTCTTTTCCATGCAATTGCCACAAAAAGAACACAGCACTATTAAGTATTGTAAAATTGTTTTATATGACTCATACACTATACTATTAATCATCTGAAGCTGTTTGTATGAGAAATGCAAATGCATGTAAATGCAAGTAATTATTTGATGAATATCTTGATATCTGCCGTACCTCTCCTTGGCATGCTTTTTTTTTTTTTTTTTCACAAAACGTGAGTTGGTCACGAATGAGACATTGAATAAAACACAACAACGACAACAACACAACAGACAATTCGGCCGCACGTCAACATTTGCAAATAATAAAAACTATTTTGGCTACTTATTGTAATTAATTATTATTATTATTTAAATTAATTTAAAATTAATCATATTTATCAATTATTTTATGAATTAAAAAAGGAAGCAAATAAACATTTTCCGTGAACAATATGATTACATCCCTTTTATTATTTATTCTAATGAATTATCTTATTTACATTATTGCAAAAAATTATAATTATTATTAAATTACATAATAATTATATCCAAAAAATATATATATTTTATTGTTATTAGCACATACTCTAACTCTTCGGCACATGATGGTTCTTGCATATAGAATAGGATGGTATACTGCATATGGTCCTTACTCTTTTCTAAGCCATTGCCTTGTGTAAAACCCAGAGCATTTATTATTTATGATGTCTAACCAACAAATCCTGATCCACCAATCCATTGGGCTCAGACACACTAGAGTCCAGCTGAGTGTGTGTCTCTCTCAGAAGGGTTAAGGACTGTGTGTGTGTTTGTGTATTTGTTGACACAGAGCCGGGAATATTGAACGGAGATCGTTAAGTGATTGATGAAGCTGCGAGCGATCAATAACACCTCCGCATGCAGAGTTGAAACGGTCTAAGAGCTGTCCTTGGAAAGAGACAGAGAGACTGAACTAAAGCTAGCTGCCGTGTGCAAGATCAGCTAGTTTCATGGACACAGGACAAGTCTAATGACTGACGTAAATGGAGCTTTAAAAGAATATTCTGGGTTATTTTCTAACCTAGTGTCTATGGACTGCATTTGTGGCATGCTGTCGATAACCACAGACTCATCCTTTTATTGCGCGCAAACAAACACAGAACACACAGTTACAGTAAATCAATCATAATGGAAGGTTTTGAGCAGCTTTTTTGTTCTTGACTGGTCCAGATCAGCACTGATTATACTGTGCCTTTAGACAACAACATGTACTGTAATGTACTGTAACTCTGTTAAAGGCAGGTGCTCTGCTAGTTTGTTTGCAATCATGTTTTGGTTGTTTCTTTAACAAACATAATTAGGGCTGCCCCCTAAAAGTCCAGAAGAAAATAAAATGCTTTTAAAATTTAAGTCCACAAGGCCTATAAGGCCCATAGTTGCAGAAAAACCTATATATACATAAGTGCTTTGCTGATACTAGAGCAGGTAAATTGCAGATTAAATGAGTTGAATGAGCAAAGAGAGATATGGTAGCCAAAGGGCTAAACTGTTGAAACAACTACGGACACAACCTACACTTTAAAATGGGTCATCACCAGAGATCGACCATTTTTGCACACTTTCACACCCCCTTCTGGGAGCTTAGTATGTGCATGCCCGTTTGAGGACGAAGAGTCTGAGGTGAGGAGAGGTGGACGCCTCCCATCCCAGAGGCGCAGCGGAGGATCTGACCATGAGCTGCAGGAGGGTGTCAGTTTGAGGACACAACAAATGAGTGAGCAAGGTTGCCGAGGGGCTTCAGCCGCACATTACAGATCAAGACAGCCTGCCTCGCCATGGTATTGTAGAGCAAGACAGCCTGTCTCACCTCTGCCTCTATATAACACAGGACAGGCTGACTCCCATTCTGCCTCTATAGCTCAAGACAGCTCATCTCGCATTCTGCACCGCGCATTAGTGAGCAACTGTCAAGCATTACGGTTATATCATATCATGTTAGTGATAATGTAG